>NW_017259498.1:320060-337028 GCF_001594045.1 Atta colombica | reverse complement strand
ACAATATAATAATTATAATCATAATTTAACTATAATTATAATCCTTTTCTGCTGTATATGTATTTTTTTTTAGAACTATAATAATAAATATAATAATTATTATTATCAATATCACATAGCAGTAATAATTATAAAAATGAAGCTTTTACAATAATCATTTTACCATGCAATTACAGTTACAAATGTTAAACACTTTTCTCTCGGTGTACTCTTTAACGTTTTAAAACAATTAAAAGAAAGACGGTCGAAGTATAAATAAAAAAATCGTTACTACTTCTCTCGTTACTATAAATAGTTACGATAATTATTATGGCCTTTGGTACGTCCTGTATATTCTCTTCACAGAGAAACAAGTATCCGTGAAACATGAGCCGATGTATCGCGCGATAAACGGTCGATCTCTCGTGAAATATTGTCGGTACCACGATTCACAATATCCAGGCTGTCGGAGATTCGGGACGGCGCGGCTCGTAGCGCAGCGCCCGGGGGATTCGCAGCTTATACGGGTAGACTGCGTTTCGGGATGCGCAACGCACCAACAAGTAACCCCCGTATAATCTGTAAGGGCGCGGAACGAATGCGATCGAGACTGGCCCCGCTGATCCGGAAATAATCCCAGGAAAAGAAGATAAAGAAAGATAGAGCTAGATAGATAGAGATACTCTTTCTTTCTCCCTTGTGTTTGATAGCGCACGAGTACCTGGGGGGTACTCGTGGTATTATGCCCCGCTAGGAACATGCAGTCGTATGTGTATGCCCGAGAGACTTCGCGGGTTATCCTGAATGAGAACGGACGGACCGCGCCAACGGAGGTTGGGTATTGTCCGATTCGAGATTCGTCGAGAGCGATCGAACGGCTCTGGCCGGGGTTTATTGGAGGCTACATGCGCTCATCTCGCCGATACTTGCGCGTCGATGTTCGTTGTGTACATCAATTCGATCGTTTGGAATTTGCCGTAGTGCTCTGAAGTGGGAGCCGCTGATCGTCAGCGAGAATTTTTATCATAGAGTATTCTTCTCGGTCAGTTCTCTACGAGTACTGTAGAAAATTCTCCTTGAGAATGTATTACACATACCTTTTAACAAAATGAAAAAAATTACAGATTTTTCTATGTTGTATCTGTGTGAAAGTAATACAAAAAATTCAACGATGATTTAAAACTTGTGGATAAAAATTATTCCAATAAAAAGTAGATAAATATTTTTTAAAAATAAACAAAATGGACTAAGAAATTTTTTATTTAAACTATAAAATTGTATTGTTAAATACAAATATTTATCTCTATTATTGAACTTTCGTATGTATATAATATTCATTTTTATATGAAATGTATTAATTTCCAATTTCAGTCCACTTTTTGCAGAATTTATACATCAAATATATCTTTAATATATACATATATATATATATATATATATTAGGTGTAGCAAAAAGAAATCCATTATTTTTCCATTCAATTTCATGCAAAGATAATGGATTTCTTTTTACTACACCTAATATGTAATAAACGATAATAGAGATCGATTTTTCAGTTCTAAAGTATTGAAGAAAGGATCTTGCAAACTGAGAGAGACTCACAATAAGTTCTAAAATTATGAATTTATTGCTAAATTATAAAATTTACAATTAAAGTAATTTATAGTTATTTAATGTTAATTACGAAATAATGTTTTCTTTCACATGCACGAAAAAAAATTCCCGCGATTCCCGTTCTATAAAAATAATATTACGCAAAATGTGCTTTCTCTGAAAAAGGTTCAGATATACAGGGAAAAAATTGTTTTAAAAATAAAAAGAGTAATTACAAAAAGACGCAAATGTATGTTTATTAAGTGAACATTCCATAAATAAAGATAAAATGAGATATAGGAAGAAAAGAACTTGATTAGAAAATTTGTAAAGAAGCATTCTCAATTCAATTTCTTCTAAATGTAATTTAGATTTAGAATAAGAAAAGTACAAAATGTACAATATTTACATAGCAATTAATTAATTAAAAATATATCATCCGTTTATAGTTAGACATTTAAGGAAAAAGTTATAATTTCTGCAATATTATATGTATGGTATGATATTTAGAAAGTAGCATACAACATTTATGATAATACAATAAAATAAAAGGAAAGTATTAATTATCAAGTTTGAAATTACACGAAATTATTAAAAAAAATATATATATCCAAGCAAAACATAAAGTCATAATGACATCAAAATGATTATTAAAAGTTATTTTTCGATCAGTTACAATTTTAACATCAAAATAATGTTGTCGTGATTGTCGATGATTGTTTTCTTTGGGTATATACGTATTGTGAAATCGTCTATCCAAAAAATGCTAAAAAGATTAAATACATAATAATTTATTTTATTAAATACGAGATGGATAACTCGGTATTACTTTGTATTAAGCAAAGTAAGGTAAGACAAATTGAATTCCGGGGGAGGGGGGGGAGGGGAGAGATAGTATGATAACGCTGATTTATTCGCGCTTTTGTGTTCAGTGTAAAATCGCTGAAATGGATTATCCAACGATTTTGGCGGAGCCCTTCGATTTACTGACGATGGCGAACTGGTTTGAAAGCGAATTCGGTCGATGAGACCGACGTTTGAGAGGAAACGAGCGACGAGACGGACAGCGACCCAGCATCGGTAGAAAGAGATAGGTAGAGAAAGAGAAAGATAGTGATGCCGAGTGAAAGTCCTCTAGCAAAAACCAGGCCAGGGCTTCGGATATCTTGGCGCAAACACTATAGCCATTATGCAATTACGACGACGCATTTACCGCCGTCTGTTCGCGCGTTGTATCGCCAAGACGCAACCGCGTCTCCGTTTTTCTCTTCGCAATTACCTTCTAAATCGCGAAAAGTTTTCAAATTACTACCGCAGTCGCAATGAATGTTCGCACGACATTGCGATATTGTTTTTATCGATTAACAATGACCTACTCCTACTGCGATCAAATGCCACGTGAAATAAGGCCTTATCTGATATCGCAGGATTATCATTTTTCTTTCCTTTTCACAACGTAACACAAATATTCTTCTGATCTATTTGGAGTTTGTTAAACGCCTTCACGTTTTCAAATAAAACAGATTTATAGATTTAAATACTTCAACTTCTTTATTTTAAATCGTATGTAAAATTTCAATAATAATGTTACAAAAACAAATACAGAAAATGCATTGAAACCGAGAGAATAAATACATCGAAAGAATTTATTGCGTATCATCCTTCTCGAGGTAATAGTAGAAGGTAAATCAAGGTTGTAAATATATTGCTTATGGTTATATTAAATTTTGAGTCCTTGCTTCTCTCAGATTATATCGCGTCAGATGTACGTTCGTATATATATATATACGTATATATATATATATACGTATATATAAATGTAACATTGATGTTAAATCGTTTGACCTTAGAAAGAAGGGCAATATGGCAATACTCAAGTAACAAGCTGACATCATTTGTCGTCAATAGAAAGAGTTTTGCAATATCGTTTATCCAAATGCGATGAACGCTAAGATCAAAGTTTTCTTCTTAATAACTAATTAAGAAAGGATAACATGATTTTAATATTCATTGTATCTGGATCCATATTGTTGCAAAAACTCCCTATTATTTGTCAAAATGACATTTAATATTGTTAAAATAGTGACAAATATCGACTTACTACTTAGATAATTTTTACAGCAATTCGTTCACGTTTCATGGTACCCATGTAATCTTAAGTTTTTATACTACTTCTGTTTATATAATATATTATGAATAGCTTGATCAGATAATGATTGTGAGGTAATACATCTGTGCAGAGAGAGAGTTAACGTGGATTACACAGAGGATTTTGACGAAATTTATGAAATTGTCATGTATTTTTTTCTTGAAAGATCGAGAGGCCAGAGCGAATATTCCACTAGGAAATTTTCCCGCATCCGCTTGTGCCACGAACGGAAGGCAACGTAATTTAAATCGCTTTGTAATAACAAGACTTGAAATACGAATATTACCGCAAAATAATGGAGGCGGCATAATAACAATAACTGTAGGTAACTACTTGCATTGCTTCTACAGCACGATGCACTGCACGTGAATCCATTTTAAATTATTATATATATGACTGCACAACTCTTTCAGAATAAACGCCATAATGCCAGTCTATTATGAGCTGAATAAATATATTAACTCTTACGATATGCGGAAAAATAGCTGTTTGCGTATTCATATAATGTATACATTTCCATCTAAATGTTACAGTATGAAATAATACTAAACATTAATGCTAGTTTAGCAGTAATGCAAAACTAAACTGCTTTGGATACATGAATTAAATAAAAAATTCAGATTAATATCAAAAGCACAAATAAAATGCGATAAATTGTTATAGTACATGATTTTATATATACATCCCGTAATTATAATGATTAAGTAAGAAAATAAAATTAAAAAAAATATTTTGAGAAAATGTAATTAAAAATATATTTTATCTCAAGTCTTGTATTCTCAACAATACCAAAAAAAAAATTACAGAAATTCATATAAATAATTTTTCTAATTCAATTTTTTCAAAACTATTTCATGTCAGAAAAGCGATGCCTGAAACACTTTCAGAAAGCAAGCAAGAATTATATTATATGAGCGATTTTTTTTTTTATCTAAGTCTGTTTCTTTATAGTTAAATTAGAATGTACACTCTTTGTACTTAAAGTGAATTAGATACAATTAATAAGAAATAAACATCTTTAACGATCAAGCTGGATCTTAGGTGCTAAACAATTCAATGTGAATTTATATTTTATTATATATATAGTCATTTAACTTGCGCTCTGAATTGAATTAGATATACATTTGAAATTTGGCAAAAACAAGAAGAAATCCGATGTACCTAATCCAGACTGCTTTCAGAAATTTCATCCGTGTATCCACCCACATGTAGTCCATCCACATTGAAAAAAAATTGTTTATTTGACTAAATTAATTTAGTGTGTCTTTATTTCTTTCGATGAAGAATACATGTATACGTATACATGTTTCATTGAAAGAAATAAGGACAAACTAAATCATATAATCAAATAAACAATTTTTTCCTCGATGCATATATCATTTTATTTAATGTGTAAATCGGTGAACAAGGATAAAATGATACTTGGATGAATTCGGTGAAGCTTCTGAGCACAGCCTAATATACAATAATAAAAAACAAATCTTTAATTTCTCTGGATTGGCATGATGTCGCATATTCCGTCACACATTCAACAATTGCATTTTGCTCGTTGACCGTTATAATAATCGAAGGGACTTACCGAGATGTAATGTGGCGAGAGAGAACAAAAGTAAACCGGAAATAACTCGCTGTGGCATCGCGTCCATTTTTCGGTGGTTTTCCGGCCACTGCGGGTCGAGTCCTCTTCTTTTCCGTTACTGCTGCAGACAGTGGTGATGATGGCACATGTACACACACACGAACCACACGCGCGCACTTATATTCGATCTGCAATTCGAAAAGAACACCTCGAATGAGCCTCGCGTTGATCTTCTCCGCGGACAAATCCCGTCCACCACAATCTTTAATTTGTATATAAGAACTACGATACGTTGGCTAATTTAAATTTTAAGTTATTCTCGATAATTAATTGCGTGCAATGCGAATTGAAAGAAATTTCGATTTGTGAATTAAAAGACTTTAACGCGACGTATTTAAAACGTCGGAAGAAAAATCATCGGGTCGGCAATGAAAAAGACTTGATAACGATTTGAGAAGCGATCTAAATCGTAAGAATGTAACATTGAGATAAATGTTTTTATTTGGATTTATAATCTTACATGACACGAGAAGAATATTTGGAGAATAAAAAGATACTGATACGTCGACAAGATATTTGCAGCTCTTGATATGCGTCAAGTGATGCAGAATCGACGAGCGATTGTGTTCAATGTTCAATACGCACGAGGAGCGATCGAATCGATGGTAACGATCTACCGGCTGAAAGCCGACTGAAGAGAAAATTCGACATCGATTACGTGGCAGCACACCTTTCTCGTGATCACGCGGCTCACAATCCGTGTAAGATCTGCTGTTACCTAAAGATCATATTTCTGTAATACAAAAGCCGTACGAGAGTATTTTACACACACGGAGAATTCTTTAATAACAACCGATGTACCTTCAAAACTTAGTTACTATGTAACTTAAGAATGTTTATAATATATTTTGTTGCTTATTAAATTCGATTTACGTTACCAATATACGCAGGCTCTATCTCGATTCTAGTTTATTAATTTCTGCAAATCAATTTTCTTTCCATTACACATATAGTACACTTTATCCTAGGAATATTTTGGGAACATCCTTAGAGCGTAGAATGTCTTTGAACAGCCCTTGGAAATATGTACTTGGAGATATGTATAGAATATTTTTATAGGTCATATTATTTCTCCTGACATTATTATTATTATTTTCTCGGCATGCTAATTATTTCGCAGTGTAGAGTGTAGCCACAGAAAAAATCCTAATTGAAAGATAGGAAATATTTGAAATTACATTGTCGGCAAATAAAAAAATTTTTCAATATAAATAAGCAAAGAGATTCACATATTTAGCCAAGGCAAGTCTTGGTACTTAATAATATTTCTGCATAAATTTTTATAATTTTCAATTCAAACAAATTGTGTGTCAACCGATTTGTTGATTTTAAAACACACAATCTTAACTGAAACTGAAATGCATGTAGTATTACAAATTAAAAATGTCAAGCATTTCATATCACTGATGCTAATAAATATCTTTAAGACAACGTAAAAAGACTATTTTTTTATAATCAAATAAATGAACCAAATAAAGTGATCCTTAATCACTTTTGTTCATTGAAATATAAAAGAAATTTTAGTACATACAATCTGTGATTGTATGTACTTAGTACATACAATCTTTATGTTATTAAAATATTATTAAAATATTTATCAGGATGTCAATTTTTAATAGAAATATCTTTATCTTTTTTCAATCACTTTTACTCGCGAGATGGATTTCAAATTTTTCGTTCCTTTCCTTTCAATCATATGAAAGAGATATGTGACAACATATATAGCACACATGAGAAATCTAACTTTTATTCTGATTTTCAACTTGACATTTGAAATATAAGATGTAAACTTTCTTTAAAGTTTTTGTAAGCGGTTTACTTTCATGATGCAACAGCTATACATATAACAAAATTTATTTGATATATTTATACAACAGCTACGAAAAAAACACTAAATATTTAGATTTCCAAAAAGTCTTTTTATACATCATGTTTGATATTCAAAAAGTTGAAACACGTTTTTCTGTACAAAAATGACGCGTGTTACAATTATTTTGTTATATTTTGAATATCAGATATAATATAGAAAAAGACTTTTTAATGAAAAACAACGAAGCACAAATTATAGATTTTATTATCGAATAATATTATCGAAATCTTGTTATATTACCATATTACTCTTCGAAAATATAATTTTATTTTTTTTTATAAAATTTATTTTTTCGATAAGTCCTATTAAATCTTACAGGCTGTACATATATACAGAATTGTGATATTACTGTTATTCACAAAATCGCATGTACACGGGAGAAATCGGTCTATATTCATAAGGTATTTCGAAGTACTTTACAAGCATCCGCTGAAGTATATTTCCTAGCTAGCTACTGTACGCTGCGGCAAACAGGAATTTATGTGTTAGCGCATCTGGCAAACAAGAGCTCATGCTAACATGTTTGGAAAGTCTCATTACCTAAATTTACTTGCCTGACACGATATACGTTATACGCCAAAATTGTAGAAGAGAGAGTTAAGTGTAACGCAAGGCAATGATTAAAATGTCATTGACGTCGTCAAAGAGCGATTTATTCACGCGTCGTCTTCGGTATCGTTCCATGACATACAGTTTATTGAACTTCGATAGAACGAAAACAAACTGTAATTAATAAAAACGGGACGTTTCAATAAACTATACAAGTTCAGAACTAAAATTTTTCAGTGATAAAGGTTTTTTTTAACGAGATAATATGATATATGACGTTCAAATATTTCAAAAATGTGAAATAAAATAATTCGCGCGATTTTGTGAATAAAAATCTAACTCGCATTTTAAAACTCGGTATAAAAGATGCAGAAAGTAAGAGACCGAATTTTAAAGATATATTATAAATTATACATTTTTTCTCTTTCCTTTCCAAACAATATTTTTTATCTTTATGTCATTGGATAATAATATCGAAACTTTATATTTCAAATTTCATCGTTTCGTTGTTTAGATTTATCATAAACATATCGTATCATAATAATTGTATCAAATATTTCAAATTATATGTTTTTATGAGTATAATCTCCTTTTATCATTCGATAGCGCAGTATGGACACACCCACATTTTGGGTGCTTCACTCGGAAGTAATTTCCATCTATAGCGATGTATTTCTTGAAAAAAAAAAAAGTTTATTTTGAACGATTATAAATAAAAGTGTTATAAAAATATTATTGCACGAATAAATCACACCTATAAGTCTTTTTCTTTGATAACACAGATCAATTCAATAACAAAATTTGGCTCGTTTCCAGTAACGTCGTTCATTAAATACATTAATTAAAACAAAACTGTTCATGATTGTTTACTTTTTTGTTGTTACACACATAATTTAACACCATGATAAAAAAGTTTCAATTTATGTCCTCAAGTATCACAAAACCTTCTCACATAAATTTTTCGGATTAATCATTTTTTATTTTTGATGCAAGACATCATATATTTTATATGCATCAATTCGTCATCATTATTTCCCAAATTTTTTTTATTTAATTTTTAGTTCGTATTCCGTTACATTTTATCTTCTTATATCTTTCTATTTTTTATTTATTATCAAAAATAATTTTAAATGTTGCTAACGTACATATATTGCCTTTTTAAAATCTATAAAAATTATTGTAGTAATTAAGAAATTACACTAGTGTGTAATAATTGCGTTTTTTAAATTATATAAATATAATTTTCCTTACATAAATATAAATTTCCATTATAAAACTTGTATTTCTCACGAATTCACTCATTCACGGCTCAATATATGTGTATAATTATTACGATGTCACTTTATTTTCACGAATTTCTTATTATTGCAATAATGAAATGTCGTGCAATCGATAAATCCGTAAATTCGGCAAATCCATAAATTCATAAATTCCTATAATTTCATAATGTGTTCGAACAGCTTAGTTATTGGAAGCTCGAGAAGCTCTGTATACACTGATTAATTTGGGTGCCTCAACATATAATAACGTTTAAATTTCATTATGCAATGATATACAGTCTATAAAGAATTTTGTATCTTTATCGATTGTTAAAGAATTCTTTTCTACAATGACAAAATAATTTTATGAAAGCATGCTAAATTGTCACGTAACGGTCGTAAAATAGAAAACAGCTAAAACACTAATTTGTTTGACGCAGCGATAATCAATTTTCTACATTAACCTGTCTCATATACAATTTAAAAAAATGTAACTGATTATGTTTGTAACATAACGTACGTGCATCCCCAATAAAGAACAAATTAAAGAATAAAGTTCAGTTGCAAATTTATTTATTATAATGACAGATGCATAATCGTAAATCAAACTTTTATAAAAAATAATTAAAATTCGCGTAACTTTAGACATGCTAACAAAAACCAAAATTTATACATACTGTGTTGTACCATTTGAAATACCATCACGCGATCACTCCTCGATCGTAATCAAAACATTTTCTTCATTTTAAAAGAAAGTTGGAGAAAGTCTATTTTGATCAAATTCTTTTCATGAATGCTATAATATGCTATGAAGTTTCCATCATCATCAGAATATTGTTTGACACGCGATAATTACTAGATTATTATTCCCATACGCCGTCAATACGATACACAATGCGCGTTTATAAGACCCGAAATAATAGAGATTCACCCTCTTCGCGCTGCAACGTAACCGACCTTCCCATGCACATCGGTCCACATTAGCAGAACTATTCTTACGTTCACCGACATTTCTCTCCGCGCACATAGCACACCATCGACGCGCGACGTGAATCCGCGCTAATTTTCACCTGCCGACCCAACCCTCTCGATCATGCATATTCCTACATATATCTCGTCGATGGACTCTTGGCCACCCCTCATCGGCGATTATGTCACCGCAGTCGCGCTCACGTTCGCAGGTGTTCCGCGGCCTTATCGCGTTATCCTCTCACCGGAGATCTTAACAACCCTCCTGACCTGATCAGGCTACGCACGGCACGGCAGCAGCAGCAGCGGAGCCGGCGCCGAGAGGCCACCACACACCACGGTGCCACCACCGTGGGACGCGCGTTTTCGTGTGGATGTGGAAGGACTGACAGTGGCGGTGGCGGCGGCTCGGCACTACTCGCGAACTCGCGCCGTTCGGGAGCGAGTACGCGTTCCCTGGGACATGTATTGGCGGGTAGGAAAGCTCCACCTATCGCGCGACCAAGTGGGAGGGCACAGGAAGACCCGGAGCTTGCGCCCTCCGACTGGCCCGCGCACCAAGCACAACCCCTTCCTTGGCTTTTTCCCAACTTTCGAGCTTGTGGTGCGCTCTTCTCTCTCTCTCTCTCTCTCTCTCTCTCTCTCTCTCTCTCTCTCTCCCTCTCTCTCTCTCTCTCTCTCTCTCTCTCCCTCCCTCCCTCCCTCCCTCTCGCATGCGCGCGCGCACGCACACACACACACACACACACACACACACACACACACACATACACACACACATCCCCTCTTGTTCTATCTCTTCAACCCTCTCCTCGCCATCGCTCGCCGCCGTCATTACCATCGCCGCTACCACCCTGCAACCCTGCGAGCTTTCGCCTTTCTCCATCCCCTCGATCTCCACATCGTTACTCTCCTCTCCTCTATTCTACATCCTTCCTATCCTCGACGGGACTCCTACCTAATGCGATACAGAGAACTAAACGACGAAATTCGGACTAACAGCAGCGGACCGCAAGCATGAAATCTAGGAGTTTCCACCGAGAAACGTGTGAGAGCAAAGGATACTCTCTGCTCGTAGGTTCTTCTTGCATTACCTCCGGCCAAATACCGTTCTTGTTCTCTGCCTTTTTTATATTCTATGTGCGCGCGAATGTATCTTTCTACTGAATTTCGAGAATTTGTAACCACGTTTGTAGAGAAGTCACTGAGTAGATGATTTACTCGCTTCTCTTGTATGAAGTAGACATCCTCGCGTAGTTTTTTTACTTTGCAGGTAACGTTGAATGTAAATTGAGGGTTAGACTTTCTAAGATGAAATCTACATTGAATTGCGTCTCTTCAAAAATACAGTGTCGTTCGATGTATCTAAAACCATTGCTTTATCTTTGTTTCATATGCTTTTTCATTTATGTACTTAATATCTACTTGACGTCTCTGTATGGAATTTTTTTTCGTGAATAGCTAATGTATCTCGAATAATGAAACAACAAAATATTTATCCATGTGGAACTAACTTTTTCATTTTAAATGGAGTCAAAATATAAATTTTTCTCCCTATTTATTTATCTATATGTGCTATATGAATACATTTGTATACACGTATATACATACATTTGTAAATACTTAATAATACTAATTGATTTTTCTTAACAAGTCGTTTTTATTCTGTTGTAAAAAGTTAAAATGTTTCAAATCCGATATTATACTTTAATAACTTTAATAACTTTCTGAGTAATATAGTTTTTCAAATAGAAAAGAGAGAGAGAGAGAGAGAGAGAGAGAGAGAGAGAGAGATCTTTCATTTTATATCAAAATCCCACAACCGTCGTATAATTCTTTAATATCCTAGAGATTAATTATGTTTGGAAATCTCGATTACGTTGATTACGATCAAGGAATAGTTTTCGAATTATAAATGATTAAAGTTGATCGCGGGGAATTTACATGCTCACATTCGCAACTGCATTTTCTCCACAAAATACATATAAATTACAATTTATTATTATATTTCTTTTTTCCTAAAATTTTTAGAGGACAGGAGTAAAATTCTGAAAGACAAGAAATCATTTTTTTGCAACGAGATTAAATTTTATTTTTCTGATTTATTGAAATTGCCCAAAAAATTCTTAATTTATTAAATTTACGTGGTTCTGTTATCTAATAAAGATAAATAATAATAAATCGACGATAAAATTTGATGGAAATAACGATAAATATTTTCTTGATGAAAGTAAATTTTTTCCTTCAAATATACGACAGAGACTTCATGATCCAATAACAGTTTGATCACTGAAATTAATCCTCCGGAACTGAAATTTGTAATACAGTTATTGAATATAAAACTCATTTCATTTATGTTAATTAAAAGAACTAATTAATTTCAAAGAACCAAAATGAACCATAAAAAATAAATACATTTACTAAATACATACACTAAATACATTTTTTTAATAAGAATAATTCAAATTTGCAGATGTAACATAAAGAACATTGACCTCTGTTACATGGCACGCTTAATCGGGTTTAATAACATCTGTAGTTATGAAATTGGCCAATCATAACTATTCTTCGGAAGAATGCAACGACTGTGATTGGTTAGTTTCATAACTGACACTGCGGATGTTATTAAATCCAATTAAGGATGCCGTGTAAATAATCATTTGACATTTTTGATAAAGAGATTTAAAATTGAATGGGATCAAAGACATTATTTTTTTTATTAATTTTCAAGAAACCAAAATAACATAAAAAATCAATACTATAATTGTAAATATATTTGAATAAAATAATCCAAATTTGCGAATGTAACATAAAGAAAATTGAATTTAATATTTTTGACATTTATAATGAATCCAGTAGATCTATCGTGAACTTCGAAGTATTAATTTAGAGAGAACACAAGAAACAGAAGAAAATTCGGCGTGTATTTATTTCATAACACTTTAATTAAATACTAATTACTAAATACAACTATACTGTACTAGCCAGTACATACCACTCGACGTTTATTTTTATATCGTATATATACACACGCAATTATATGTTTAGAGGAAAGGCGGGAGAGGTAAGATGACGAAGAGAATAAGATACGAATTGTTAATTTTTTAAAGATAATAATAAATGAAAAGCAGATGCTTAACTTATTAAAGGCTTTAGGTAATAATACACAATCTCTTATAGTTTGAATTCAATCTGACTACAAAAATAGATAATAAGAAATGTGTTTTGAATGCATTCACTTGTAATTTTGCAGTATTTGTAAGGAATGACATAATTATAGTAAATACTTTCATTTTTTTAATAAAATTGCAATATTATAACTATAAAAGCGAATACAATAATATATTAATATTTTTTTATTTTTCGCATCACAATGGTTTTATTAATTAAATAAAATATAATTATTGTGATATAAATATAATTATTGTGATATCCAAGTTTAGTTTTAATTTTCTTTAATAATTTTATTTAAATCTTATTTTATTTTTGACTACAGTAGTAAGTAGGTATATTTTATTAATAAATTCATTGCGCAATTACTATATACAGTACATAAATATAATTATGTTAATGTTAACGTTTCAATAATTTTATTTTTAATAAATTATATAAAGATTTTATTTTGTTTATTTTATTTTCTCTAAAACTTCTTATAATATATTAAAATTACTCATAAAAAGTATATTTTTAATTTAAATTGACTTTTCATCATCTTATCCATTACTAAAAGTCATCTTACCCACATATGGGAGCAAGATGACAAAATTGATATGTCCTTAAAAAAATTAAATTTTAAAGAATTTATTTAACAACTTTATAATTTTTATAAATGATAACTAAGACTGTAATGAACTTGAAAAAAAAATAAATTAGTCTCTTTATTTTCTCACAGAAATTAGGAAAATTCGACAAATCTTGAGGTCGTCATCTTACTCCTCCTTTCCCCTATATAAAATCGCCGTGCTACCATTCGCCCATCTATATTCGCGTAAACAGTAGAGTGACCAACTTTTGACCAGTTTCATCTTAAAATATCAAGACACAACAAAAAAATCCAGGACTTTATATATATATATGTTTTTTGAATTACAAAAACACCTTGTAATATTAAGGGAATGTTGCAGCGATGGCCGAACTTGATCGAGGTCGATAGTATAGACAAGTTCACACGAGCTATAAAACTTTTGTATTAAGGAAACATCTACGTCAGGTGACAGTTCTAGAAATTGAATAAAATGTAAGTTTTTAACTTTTTTTATTTTGTATAAAATCTATTGCAAATTTTGCGTCTACTTTAATTCTATAAAAGCATTTTTGATTCAGTAAATTCGAAGATTTATATCGATCTGCAAAGTTCTGACAATTTGGTCACTCCAGCATCTTTAATTAAATTAAATAAATTAGATATATAAGAGTGATCAATTTTAAACATCAAATATTTGGAAAAATATGAAAAATATGAAAAAATGTTTAAGATAAAATATTGTCTGAGGGATACAAATAATTAGATAAAATTAATTTGATAAAATTAATTTTCAAAAAAAAAATCAATTCCATTCTAGGATTCTCCCGTCTAGGATTCTTGGAACCATTATTTAGAGAGCTAAAAATCAGGATAATCCACAAAATTCGAGACCGTTGGTCACTATAGTTTCCGTGCATCATAGTATTGTCTCTTTAGGATATATAGATGATATTTCAAATAACAATAAATTATGAAAAAATTACAGATTATTCTAAATTAGGTTTCAATATAATATGATAAATTTGTGATGGTTTATTATCTGGATAAGTTATTTTAATAAATAGTAGTTCTTTTAAATTTATGTTCTAATAAAAATGTATGGAAATATATGTGTGTGTGTGTGTGTGTGTGTGTGTGTGTGTGTGTGTGTGTGTGTGTGTGTGTGTTTGTGTGCGTGCGAAATGTATTATATATATATGAAACAAAAATCTCAATTTTTTAATATAAATACGTTATATATTTATGTATAAATACATAATTATGTATTTATGTATTATTTATATAAAATTATATTGCGATGCATGAATTAGTCGTCCAGTAAATAAAATACTTATTTATTCTACATCTTTGTAACTAAAGTGAATCGCAATAAAACTTTATATAAGTTTATTAGCAATATAACTTTATATTATTTTCAATATTTAACCCTCAACTATATATCTCGTTTTAAAATCTGAATATACTAAATCTGAATATGTCTAAGTCATCTACGGCGGTTTTTACTGGATTTATAATTTATAAATCTCTATGGAAAATTTTTTTTTTCTAATGAAGTACCAAACTGCATAAAATCGAAATATTAAGACATAAAAAATTTTGATAATAATTGAAAAAGTTATATCAAAAAATATTAAAGAAATATTAAAGAATATTGAAGAATATTAAAAACTGAAAACAATATTAAAGAATAATTCGTGAAGGAGTACAATAATCAGTTTTTTTTTCAAGAAGTCATTGATGAAATCTCTATGATAAAAGAAAGTGCAAATAAATATAAGTAGTGTTTTGAAAACAGGAAAATGTGAACTTTAAGAAAAAAAATACGTCATCCAAGCAAAATTTTTATTGCATACAATTAACATCAAGACAACAACAAAACGATTGGATCAACGATTGTCGTCAGTGACAGAGAAAGGTTCCAAGTTATTTTACTTCCTCTTCTTCAACTCTGCAATATTATAAAAATAGCGCACAAAAAGCAACTGAAAAATTTTCACCTGGGTTCAAATGACTCATTTATGTAGTTGAGGGTTAAAATAATAATATTTATAAAATAAAATTTAGATTTTGAACATTTTTAAAATTTTAGTTTATAACAAAAATAATAACAAATAAAATAAATAAACTATAAAAATGTGTAATAAACTATAAAATTGTTCAATAGAAACGGAATGTTTTAAACATAATTTTTATGTATATAGTTTGTTTAAAGTATAAATATTAACGCATTTGTAAAAATGACGCCTATACATCCTTAAAACTGAGTTAGTAAAAATCATGTTTTAAGCTATTTAAAACATGCTTAATCGATGCTTTTAACATATTTTAAACAGATTTTTTTGTAAGACTATTTAAATGTATGAAGTATTAAAAATATATGTTTAAAAAAATCAATATTTTGTTCTTAAAAAAAAACATTTTTTGCTATTCCTGCTTAAAGCACACTCGCGGCAAGTATATCAAAAGTAAAGCCGATATTTATAGTTGATACTTACAATATATTTAAGATTATCTTAAGTACAGTCTTAAGATGTTATGAATTAATCAGAAAGTCGCATTAACATCTTAAGACATTGCTTAAAATAAGAATTGGAATATGAATATCGGCCTAAATGTAATCGCGAACAATTAGAGACTGTTACTCCGCGCGGCAGATTCTCGGCTTAATTCCTACAATCAATGATAGACATATCGAGGCGATGGCTGATTATAATTATCGGAGCAATTATTTTATTTGTGTAAGATAGACACTGAGATCATAAGAAATGAAAATTATAACTGTTGCTTTGTATTTATGGGCGACAATTATTTCCTTAGCGAGATTCGAATTTGAATATATCTCGTGTCACACTGCACATTTTTCGCCGTTATAAATGTAATTTATCCATTATTTTCCCATTGAAAATGTGAATCGATACACGAATCATCATTCAACTTCAACTAAACAACAAAAGAGATATATATATGATATATCAATTGTTTGTTAATAGCATATGAATTTTATTTGAATGAAAATTTACGTATTCCAAACGCATACATGCTGAGTTTTCAGTTGTGTATCTTCTAGATAGTCCATGGTTCGATTAATTATTATAAAAGAATTTCTGATTTTAATTTCTAAATTTGAAAAAACAATTTTCAAGGTTAAACTTCACGATTTTTTTTTAAAGGAAAACTATATGTATAGAGGAAAGCCTCCTATTATGAGATAGTTGCCT
>NW_017259498.1:314021-319960 GCF_001594045.1 Atta colombica | reverse complement strand
TAATTTATATACAAATTATTTATTGATCTTAAATTGAATACTATTTAGAATACTATATTTGAAAAATTCATTATTAGAGTGCCTGTAGTCGTTGCAAAAAAGATTTTAGAATTTGGATGTCTTCAGATTTTGTTGATGAATTTTTAAACTTTATTTATTATTAATAAGTAAATATTTGGAAATAAATTTTTCATGTGAGAATAGAATAAGATCGTATTAATTATTAGAAAAATATGTGATATATTGAATTGCTTAATTACAAAAGTTAGATTTAATCGTAAAACCGTAAAACATGAAAATTGTGATATGAGATATCCAGAGTAATTTCTAATATGAAATAACCTATGTTCCTATGTCATATTGAAAATCGTTGCTGAAGTATAAATGTTATTGTACAATAATAAAAAGGACAATCGAAATAAACATAAATTTCTGCGATGCTTGATTCCAACTCGAGTCAAGTAGAATGCATCGCATCCTCTTTTTGCTGGTTGTGTTTATTCTTATTTTAGAAACATTACATAAGTTTTTTTAATTGCAATACTGATGTTTTTGCGTTTTATTATTGATTTCTCAAGGGATTTCATATTAGGAGCAATTTTTTGACTTTGTGATTTACTCACTTTTTACATTTTTTTAATTTATAAAAAAAATAAAATTTGAATTAAATTTTACATTATCTTAAAGCTTATTAAATTCCTTTCAAAATGACTTATTATTTTTTTAAATTCTACCCATAGATTTCTAGCATTTACCCAAAATAACTCAGTATCTCATAATAGGGGCTTTTCCTCTATACATATAGTATATAAATATAGAATTTTTTAATCTGGGATACACATGTATTCGTATTTAAATATGAAGCAATACTACATAAAAAAAAGAATCTAAAATAATAAAAAAATCGAATATATATAAACATAAATTTTATTCTTGTTATTTTAAATTTTAGTATCAAACAAAGTTTGACAATTTGTTTTGTTAAAAAAAAATTTTGGAAAATAGATTACCTATTTCAACACAAGATTTAACATGCAACAATCATTTTATTTCTATCTTATATTATACATTTGACATAATGTCTATTATATTTTTATTAGATTTAACTTATCTTCCCAGGTAACAAAGTGTCGTCTATTTAACGTCATTTTTATGACGAATATGAACATTTAAAATGACATTCAACATCGTAAAAATGATGTAGATTTGTCACAGGTACATAACATCATAAGTCGACATCAAAAATCGACGTCATTTTTTTCGTGTTATTGATAGTAGCAAGGTATCGTCCATTTGACGTCATTAATTAATTATTTTTCTGATTGTATTTTATTATTCTTCTGAATCTATACTATATTTTATTATTCTTCTGAATCTATACGATTCCTGAGACGAAGTGAAAATTACAAAAATGATCAAATTTACTAGGTATTGAAGTTATAAATGTTCTAGTAAATTCAATTACTTTTGTAATTTCCACTTCAAGAACCATAATAAGCTCCTTGACGTTTAAAAACATCGTAAAAATGACAATTCTTATATTTCTTATCACTCACATAACGTCATAAACTGACATAAAAAATACATCATTATTTTCGTGTTATTAACGGAATAAATGTATGACGTTATTAATTGATCACTAATAATATTACTAGTACGTCGATAATTCCCAGTGAAAAATGATGAAATCAACATCAAATCGATGTCGATTCGACGTCCATGATGACGATTTCATTTCTCATTGAGTTGGCCATTTATTTGATGTCATTAAGTATGACATACATTGTAAAGACGTCATAAATAAATTACGTCATTAATTAGTCAAAAGATGATGTCATTATTACATCTTAAATAGGTCACATGATTTAAAATGACTAACTATCGATGTTAAAACGATAGCTTGTTATCTGGATTATTATTGTGTGCATTTACTTGGACATGGCTCTTATGATTTTTCTCTCCTCGTTCATTTTTAAGTTTTTAATTATTGTTTAATTTTTTATTCATTTGTGACTTTATTTTATATACACTTCATGATTTATTTATTTTGGTTTGGTAGAAGAAGACTTGGCGAGTCGAAACTAATTCAACATCATTACAAATAAAATTTATATTTATTTTTATTTAACAGTTTTTATAGTGATCTTGACCTTTTTTTTATTGTATTCTTTATTGTAATATTGTATTCTTTTATTGTAATATTGTTTTATATAAAGCCTATTTATATTCATGTATAATTATTAAAAGCTTCTAAACTCAATATTATTCTACCTTAAAATGATTGAAGAATTTGTATTCATCTAAAAAATATGAATTAATAAAATTGTTAATATACATGGATGTTATTGTTCGTTCTAAAATCAAGTTTTAGAATTTATATTTTTAAGATTTATATTTAAAGATAATAAAGATTTTTTACTGAGAAAGAAATAAAACTTTTGATGTTTGCAATGTCGAAATCTTAATACTTTCTTATTCTTATTCTACGGATAATAATGACATTTATATATAAATTAAAAATTTTGTTTGTTTTATAGCTCAATAGAAAACTTAGAACTCTTCAATTATGTTCATTATTATATATTTTAAGATAGAATACGCTTAAAAAATATTGAGTTTACAATTAAAAAATTTCAAAAATCCGTAACTTAACTTAAACATAAATAAATATATATATCCAAAACCTTATATTTTTAGCTTTACATCAAATGGCTTTTTTTTTTAAATCATATTGTTCATCTTGAAAAACATCGTTTTTTAAACTGACTAGAATCCTCTTAACTTGATTTTATTATATCATATTTAATTTTATCGTATCAAGTTAAACAGGATATTCATTGTATTTATTTTGTAATAAGTCAAATATCCGTAATTGTTATAGACACGCAACGCGCGGTGTTCATTTTCATCGTACATATGCACTATTATATACATAAAGTCATCGCACTACCATTCATGCTTCGATACCTTCGATACATTAAGCTTGACTATGTGCTAGACTATGCGCGATTCGTGGTAATTCGCATTCTTTGATTTAGTAAAAAAATCACTTTGTTAACGAAAATGGTAAAAGACGAATATGTCAATTTGTGCTATTGACAAATCTCATATGAATAGCAAATTTCAAACTATCTCGAAATCATGCGTTGCGTAAACTTTAGGCAACGACGCGAATCGTTTTGTGCATTGTTATCCCTTAGAACGCCGATATCAAAAGCAAATGTGACCGTGAACAATTAGCGAGTATCAGTTAAATCCCCGCGATCAATTAATTCCCATAATCAACGATTCAAATGCACAGAACGGATCGACTCCGAGCGTTACGGCGATTTTAATAAACTGCACTATCGCGATTAATTCTAAATTTTAATATTTATTAGTATAATATTAGGAGTGTGATTTAGTTTTGAAGGTTTTTTTTTTTCAAAAACTCATTATTTATTTAAACAAGATAATGAACGAATTTAATTAAAATATTTTCCTTCGTATAATTTTTTCCCATCTTTCTGACAAAAGATGGATTTCGCAACAATAAAAAGATCTTTAAAGTTGATCCAATTTTCAACAAATTTTCGCACATCTTCGAAATTATAAAAGTGTGTATCTTCTAGAGTATGTTACATCGACCAGAACAAGTGAAAATCAGATGGAGTAATGTCTGGAGAATACGCGGGGTGCGATAAAATTTTCCATTTCAGCTCTAATAGTGTTTGCTTCACTGATAATGCAGCATGAGATCGAGCATTGTCGTGAAGAAGGATCTTTACATCGCAATTGGAGGTCGTTTTTAGTTTAATGCTTGCTTCAATTTGTATAATTGTTGTCGTTAACGATCAGCGATAACAGTTTCTTTCGGATTTAACAGTTCATAGTACACATCTTCTTGATCCCATCAAATACACAACACCTTACACAATACCTTTGAATTATGAATGTTGCGCCTCGAAGTAAATATTACTGGTTAGCCTGAATCAATCCATAATTTTTTTCGTTTAAAATTATCGAAATAGATCTATTTTTCATCCCCAGTAACAATTCGATAAAAAAACTCTCCTTTTTTTGTCTGGCGATCAACAAAATGCAAATGTTCAATCGGTTCGCAATGGCATTTTTTGATAACTCATGTGGAACTCATTTTCCTTCATTGTGAATCTTTTCCATATCATGTAAACATTTAATAACTATTGTACGATCAAAACATTTAATTCTCTGACAAATTCTAAAGTGGATTATGCTGGATTTTTGTTCAATAATGCTTGCAAATCTACATTTTCAGCTTATTTGGTTGTCTCGAGCGATCTTTGTCGTTAATATTAAAATCATTACTTTTGAATCATCTGAACCAATATTCACATGTCTTAATTGATGGAGCAACATTACCATAAATTTTTATCATTCTGTAATCTTCCGCCGTTTTTTCTTCTGATTAAAAAACAAAAGCAACGCATGTCAAAAATGCTCTTTAGAAAGTTCCATTTTTTAAATGATATAAACACAATGTTTACTGCGTCTATTGTTAGTAAATGGTTAAATATCATGGAGTAATAGTAAAGCATTAGAAACAATAGTTGTGATTGGAATGTATTCGACAACACTAACATTAGTGTGTTTTGCAAAATCCTCAAAACTAAATCATACTCCTAATAATAAAATTTAATATTCAAAGAAGCTACGCGATTTGAGTTTATCTCTTTATGTTTAATACATCATTAAATGATATTTAACGATGTTGGATAAATCTAATAAAAACTTGCAGATTTTCAAAAATTGCAACTTTGGTTGAAAATATGAACACCTATATTTTTTTCATTTATTTGGAATCTTTTTACCTGCTTTGTTATTGACTACTAGCATTATACATAAATTTAAATGATTCTTGAAACAAAATATAATTTATAGCAAATACTATAATCAATTGAACTAAAATTTTAAATAATAATTAATGAAAATTTTAAATAATAATTAAATACCTGATATTTTTGACTAAGACTATATGTACAAATCTGTAAATACTTTTAAGATATTTTTATTGGTATTTTTTTCAAAAAAACTAATCGGATTCTATCTCCATGTCTTGATATATTGTTAAATAGCATTTGAAAATATTAAAATTAAATATTTGTACAAAGATAATTTTTAAAAACCTGCTATCATTTGTTAGATTTAGCCATCGCACCAAATTAGAAAACGAGTATTTCGAATGAACACGAATCATACTTGCTTATTCATTCGTCATAATGCAGCAAAATACACGTCGCGTATACGATTAACGTCAGAAGTTCCGTGCAAAGTGCAATTATCATATTCTGATTATTAGAGCGCGTGATTGTATAATTAATCGTTGTCTCGAGTTATGTGAGTGTTGTAAAGAAACAGCAACGGAGGCAGAAGAGTGAAGGAAATAAAGACTAGAGGGATGATATAAGTATTCATTTATCACTTGCGAAAAAGATCAATCATAATAACTGTATATACGGGCGTGAAAAATATTTTTTTAATGTCAGTTTCCTCATATGTTGCTATAATTCATGTTTCCAATTGAAACAGAAAAAAAATGTGCCGTGAGATCCAATGAATCTTCATCGCGGAAAAAATGCTTTTATAAATAATAGATATCGTGTTAAATACATTTTTAATTGCACAATGTAGTTTGCAAAAATCTATATTTTAATATCTATAGGCGCACGAATCTCTCAACGTGTACAAAATATCAGCAATACATCAACAGCTTTTTCGATCGCTGGTATATACGCACTTTTTTAAGTATGTTCGATCATTGATACGAACGGATAAAATTATTGCTTTTACTGGATCAAACAATTCTCGTGGATATTGTACTCAAAGGCTTGTAGGAAGCGCGATGTCCGGAAATCATGTCAAAGTTGCTGGGATTTACACATATGAACATCTATTTCAAAAAGGCAAACGAATTGTCTCGT
>NW_017259498.1:307579-313921 GCF_001594045.1 Atta colombica | reverse complement strand
TGTGTGTGTGTGTGTGTGTGTGTGTGTGTGTGTGTGTGTGTGTGTGTGTGTGTGTGTGTGATCAAAAAAGAAATATTCTTGCGCGAAAACGTAAGCGAGTTTGTCACTTTCATCGCGTGATATGCATAAACGATGATTATGAACGATATTCGATGATACTTTCTTCGCGTGCAATTGCTCTCGAGCGATGAACGTCGTAATCGCGATATCAACATTAAAAAAAGAATATTTTTGGGAGATATCGGAAAAAATAACTCACTAAGAGTCACTCAACTACTGCGAATAATGCTCGCACTTATTGCGAAACTTTGTCTAATAATAAACTGGAATTGTACAATATAAAAACTTTTTTTTTAATAATTTCAATTTTTCATTTAATAATTTCAATTTTTGCAATTTGTCATATAAAGTTTTTGTAATTCCTTTGATCTATTCCAATATTGTTTATGCTTCAATTGAATTTAACTGATTTCTTTTGACTTGTTAAAAATAAGCCGTAATAAAATTACAGATAATATTGTAAAGTTGAAATTTTAAAAATACACTTGCACTTTGCCATTTTTTTTAGACTATAAAACGTATAAATATACCATAAAAAGTTAACAGTTCTTAACTTTTAGTTAAAATGTAACAAAATCAATTTTTTAATATATCCATAAAATGTTTAAAAAAATAAGAAATATATTTTTTATCTTTATATATTTAATTTTTCATATCAATATGAAAATAAGGATGAAAATACTTTGCAATTTATCAATATAATATATATTTTTCATAAACATATATAACATGGCTCTAATAATATATATTAATATGTGACAACTTGATATGAAATATTAATATAGAGAAAAGGAGGCGATAATCTAGAAATAGTAATGTCTCGCTAAGCGCAGCGTCATGGCGAGACACTGCCATGTGAAATAGACGCGAAATTGTGGAACATTATGGTTACAATATAGTTTACACTGTATTTTGCGACCATCAAAATTATTTGTTCATCTGCTTAGACGTTATGATTATTGATTATTAGTGTTTGTACTGTGATATCATAAAAATTATGATATCATAAACATTTTAATTTTACAGGTGCGTATTCTTTATGTGATTTTTTTCAGATATCAAGTTAACATCATTTGTGATTTTGTCATTTTGACATCAAAATGATGACAAATGATGTGAACTTGTTATCAGAGTTGTGTTCAGCTTCTCATTCAAATGCCATCCAGGTGTTATTTTATCTTTTTGCTTATAGAATGTTAAACACGAATCTTATATAGAGTTTTACGATCGGTACAATCGGCTCAGTTCTGGGTTAGTGCTGATTGCCATAATTCAGGTACTGACGCAGTACTGGCGAACTCCTGATCCAATATTGGCCAATACTGGATGATAACTTGGGCAGTATTGGCAAATAGTATTAGTACAATCATTTGTCAGTGATGACCCAGTACTGATTGATAGAACCTTTACTGTCAATTGTACGATACAGTCGTATTGTTGGCTAAACGTTATTTCATTGTAACTGCTAACGACCCCATATGAGATGATACCTAATGAGCACTTGGATGGGAATCTGAAAGCGTCCCTGGATTGTTATTAATTGTGCAACTTCAGTTTAACTTAGGGAACATGAATGTGGCTTTCAAATGATATAATTTAATTAAATTTAGTAACGAAATGTAACCGACGTAAAAAATTATGCTATATAAGAATTGTATATACTAGTTGTAGTCTAGTAAATGAGAATGGATTGAAATAGATTTTCGGAATACATATTCGCGAATGTTAAAAAAAATCCTTTTCCCAGAATGCATTTTTATTCATTTATAGGACTTGTATGAAGCCCATTTTTATGCTTTTTAATATAAAAGTAATATTAACTTTTTCTGTGCATCATGTATACTGCTCAATTTAAAATTTTCTGAATAAGAGATGCAGTTTTTCAATCCAAATGAATCTCCAGTTCAATCCAATTCAATCCAATTTAATAAAGAAAAAGTTCTTTTTTTATACAATTGGATTCAATGGAACACAATAACGAGAACTAAATAAATAAGATTAAAAAAAAAAAGAATAAGATAAAAAAAGAATACTTTTTATTTAATTGGATTTAATGAGCTAAAATAAAAATTTCAATCTATTTAATCCATTTTTGATTACTGGGAGTATTTTATATTTTTTTTCTATGTCATAATATTGCAACTTTTTTCATTCTTTATTGTGAATTATGTTCGTTCTCTATACATTTGAAGAAACTTTTACTTATCACTGAAAGAAAAAATTGGCTTTTGCAGTAAATTAGATGGTAAAATATGGCATAGCATTTTTAATTGATTGTAGCGATCAATTTTTGGTTGCGTTAGTCTATCGAAATTCTATATTGACATTCACATTGCTAACGCAATCAAAAATTGACTGCTGCAGCCAATTAAAAATGTTATGCCATATTTTTACCATCTAATTTGCTACACCAAGCAATCTTTTCTTTTAGTGTAATTGATATCATTCTATGGTTGACAAACTTGTGCCAAAAGTAATTATGTAACATAAGTATTTAACTGAATTATTTTAATAAAACAAGATAGTAATTTTCTCCTTTTCTTTACTAATATGTCAATACTATAATTTATCTATCTGTGATTCTATCCTCGTCTTATTTTTAGCAATTGAGAACAATTAAAAGGTATCAGCTAAATTAAATTTAAATTTAAACAATAGGAAATAGAACTTTTGAGACTATTATTCTTTCTAAGATAGATCGCAAAATTGAAAAGATCTGACATCCAATGTCACACGAAAGTAGGTCTTCATATCGTAAACGAACGACGCCGAGAAATTTAACTGAATAACGATAGCATCTGGATATCTGTCAAACTTTTTGCAACCGCATTAAATAATCGCATTGGCAGTTTTACTAATATTAGCGATACTACATCAGCCGATTGGTTATTGTGAGCTTTAATTAAACATTTCATTGCATTCCAAATGACAAGCAAGACAGATGCAATTGAGAGAATATGATCATGTGCATATCCATGTGCGCGTGATCGTTTCATGGATGCAACAGAGAAGAAGAGTTTAATTAAGTATTTAATTACGAAGTTCAAAAAATGTCTAAATTCAAAAAAGGTCCTATTCTACATAATTAAAGGCAAAAACTTTTTATATACGTAATTTTTAAAGCAACAAAAAAATCAATTTTTTTGGAAAGTTTTTTGTGATAGTTTTATTAATTTAAAACTTAGAAAAGTTTTCTTGGAACTTCCGTGGAATTAAATTTGTAAATAATTTTAAAGCGCGTATTTTAAAAAGACAGCTTATTAATAAAAGAATTATTGTATACGTGCTTCTATTCCATAATAGCCATACATTTTTTTCCCCTCTTGTTGTTTGTTTAAATTACGTTTGTTCTGTATATCTGATCGCGAAGAACTTCTATCTGTAGCAGTGCTGGAATTTATTTACAATTCTCAGCCGATTTTCAGTTTGGTTCCCTTACCTCACTAACCCTCGCTGATCGATATTTAGACTGCGCGTGGATTGATGAAGTAAAGGAATCAAACTGAAAATCGGCTGAGAATTGTAAATAAATTCCAGCATTACCATTATATTACTACAGATAGAAGTTCTTCGCGATCAGGTACATAGAACAATCGTAATTTAAAGAAACAACTGAAGAGGGGAAAAAATGTATGGCTATTATGGGATAGAAGGACATATATATTGTACAATAATGAGTATAGTTTCATATTAAATACATAAACACAATTTATTATCAAACTTCTAGATATTAGAATTATGTTATTATCGCTCGAAATATTCAAGGCTTTTGCAAATAAAAAGCTACAAAAAATTGATATCAACATATTTCTCAATAATTTTCATAAAAAGAACAAACACATCTTCAAAACTGAAATGCAGCAACACAATAAATATTATAAATACCTGATTATATTATAACATATAAGCAGACTGCAGTAAAGTTTTTGACGATCTCTTTCAAAATGCAGCAGAAATTATACAAGACATCATGATATTCCAGAACCCTACATCTCCCTACAATCTCTTTTCTTCTATTTCCATTTGTGGGATAGCGTAGCAAAACAAACAAAAAATCATATTATTTTAGGTATTTTAATTGTATTATTTATCTTTTAATGAAATTACTTTTTTGCAATACTATGCATTATTTTCTCACAACACATCTACAGATTACGTTTATAAAATTTTTTTTATTTACACTTATTTATACTTTTATTTACCTTCATAAAATAATTGCAATTTTCTCACATTTTACATAAAATTTAAGTTATCAGTGAAAAAAAATTGCAGAGAAATTTTTAAAAATGCATTTTAAAGGGGAAAAATAAAGCTTTAAACTGGCATTTGAATTTGGTCTCTATGATGTTTTGTTCCTAAATTACATAAAATTGAAGATTGACATTTTTTTCAATATTATTATTCTTTGAGTAGTACCCTACCTGGAATATCATTAGACAAAATTTAAATTTTATTGTGTAAAAACTTAATTCTTCGAAAATGTTTTTCAACTTCAAAAGTAATAAGTTGACAAAAAAAAGGCAAAAGAGAAAAAAACGTTGATTATAATGCTCAAGTTGCATAAATTTTTTCAATTTTTTTTTAAAACTTTTTCGACCGTTTAACAAATTTTATAAAACTGAGTCAAATTGTATGCAATAAAAAAATTCGATATCTTTGCAAAAGATTATCTGTTAAAGGAGAATCTGTAAGGGTTGATTTTGACCTTATCCAAATTTTGTCCAAACTCATGAAAATTTATTCTTTGAGATTCATTATATTCAATTTAAGTAATTTTAGCTTAAATGGACAAAAAAAATTTTATTGAAAAACCTAAAAAGTCATGATGTGTTTGAAAATAATTTGAATTATTCTGGAATGGCAGAGTTTTCTCAAGTCTCTTTACATATTTGATGCTGATGCTTCTATACAGGATGTCCCAAAAAGATTGAGACACCTGAATATCTCGGAAAATATAAGTTTACAGAAAATTATTTCAGATAAAAAAGTTGTATAGGGCTTAAAAAGATCTATTTACTGATCTTATCAATTTGATCTTGGGTGGCGTCAAAGTCAGGTCAAGATCACATCGATTTTTTTAAATAGAATATCCTATTTTTGATTCCAGAATCTAATAGCTGGTGTCGAAGCTCTCCAAAATGTTATAAGAAAGTATTTTTTATTAAGTACTTTTTGAATTATGATTGAAAGTTACAGAACCGCCGGTTCCCAAGGTATATCACGCGGAGGTTGCCCAGGCGGATTTACATGTCTTTTGCGCTTAAAAAAAGGTTGGACAATAAAACAGCTAATGAAGGCAAGATCGGACGATGCCTTAGTTGGCTGGATCATCGCCCGATCTGTAAATCTGCCTGAGCAACCTCCGTGTGGTATATCTTGGGTAATGCTAATGCCAGCAGTACTGTTAACTTTCAAGCAATATAATGTAAAAAGTACTTAATGAAAAATTATTTTTTATAGCGTTTTGGAAAACTCTCGATACCAGCTATTAGATTCTCGAATTAAAAATAGGATATTCCATTAAAAAAAATCGATGTGACCTTGACGTGACCTTGACATGACCTTGGGCAATACCACCCAAGATCAAACTGATAAGATCAATAAATAGATATTTTTAAACCTTATAACTTTTGTCTAAAAAACACTTTTTTGTAAAATTTATATTTTCCAAGATATTCAGGTGTCCCCTTTGGGGACATCCTGTATAAGAACATCGATAACAAATGCGTAAAGAGAATTAAGAACACTCTCAATTCTAAAATGATTCAAATTATTTTCTAACACAACTACCATGATTTTTTAGGTTTTTAAATAAAACATGCGGTATTCAAAATATTAATTTTTGAATAAATATGGCAACATCACCGTTCCGTTTAAACTAAAATTAAAATTACATAAATTGAATATAATTGACTTTAAAGAATAAATTTTCATAAAATGAGTTTGAACAAAATTTGAATAGGACCGAAATCGACCCTTATTCTCCTCCTTTTCATCGAGATACTTAAGTTTATGTGAAATGCGAAAAAATTGCAAGCGTTTCCAAATTTATGAAGGGTAATATATTTTTAGTTCTTAATTAACAGTAAGCATTATACCGAAAATGTTTTTTGTATAAAAAGTTCTAATCTTAATGATAGGGCACAAATGTAAATAAATGTATAAATAAAAAAGTCCCATTTTTCATTAATACTAAATAAATATTTTTAAAAATGAAGTATTTTGAAGCTATAAATAATACAGCATTCGTACGCATTGCAGTAATATAATTTTTTTGCCACA
>NW_017259498.1:307014-307479 GCF_001594045.1 Atta colombica | reverse complement strand
ATACAAATTAAGATATCTTTCACACGAATCTGCTCGTAGTAACGCTCTTTAGAAGTATGATCTATCGAGACATCGGATCCGTTCTTCCTATAAAAATGTTCCATTTTTCACATTTACTACTTAGCGACAGTGAAATGGCATCGAATCATGAATTTGGCGTTCACGTTACGCGGGCAGGCTGAAAATATGACGGTATTTCAATGAGAAATGAACTTCTTGCTCCGTAATGCCTTGGATAACATATATATTTCCGTTTCCCTGCTTCGCCTCACCGATTCGTTCAAGAGCGTTTCGAACATTCTGGCGCACTCTCTTTTTCTTTTATATTCTCATATATTCTTTTTTCTATCAGCCAACCAATAGAGTTACGTGATTTTCTACTTTTTGAACTTATGCTTATTGTCAGAATTACTATTAAATTGGATATCGAGCTTTTTACGTGTAATACGTATGATATCTTTTGCC
>NW_017259498.1:298384-306914 GCF_001594045.1 Atta colombica | reverse complement strand
ATATATATATATATATATATTTATCAATCTCGCAATTTCCCTTATAAAAATTTAATACTGAAAGATAGATAATTAATTACTTATTTTAAATATTAAAAATACTGTTACTTAATGCTTTTAATACTCAAAATAAGTAATTTCCAAAATAAGTAATTAAATTGGCGAGTACTAAACTGAATTTATGTATGGTTGATAGAAAGCTATATAATATAATATAATAATTGTATTACAGAATTATAATCAATTTTTAAATTTAAATCAATTTAATCATTGTTATCTAGACGTAAGGTAACAGGACCTAATTTGGGCCCTCTAAGCTTTGAGAATTTTTTAAATTTTTTACTTAGGTCAAAATTGAAAATTAATGGTCACATTCGAAAGAGGGAACGTTTGTGAACATTGAAAAAAAATATAAATCATATACTTATATAGATGCAATAGAGATTTAAAAGAAAGGTAACATTTGGGGCAGCTTAGCAAAATGTGTACCCAATGTGTACCTAATGTGAGCTGTGTATATGTTTTTCCCTTTTCATATAAATTAAAAATATGGAAAATAAAGTGATCCAATTCGTTTTCCGTTATTTTTATAAGTTTATAATTTTATTGCATAAACAAAAATTTATTGCAATAAACAATAAACAAAAATAAGTAGCTAAAATTTCAAAACAATATTATAAACATATACACTATGTTGGCAACGGACAATAATCAATTTATGAAAAGTACAAAGAATATAATCATAAAATATAGATATTTCGTTCTTAATTAGATCATTCTTCAGTATAAATACAATAATTAAAATAGTTTATAACAATATGTTATCGCTGTTCACTCTACTAATAATTTAAATCATAAAATTCGAATCTTGTCAGTATATGAGCTATTATTACAAACAATTTGATAATTTACTTAATTTGTGATAATCGAATCTTGTCATTTAAACAAAAATTAACGTAAAAAAATGCTCATTATATATGGATTCTATAAGTTTATCCTTTAGGAGATTATTTTCAGTGTGTCCATTATTTTATATAAGAATAGCTAGATGCTCGAACACATAATTTCCAGATTCTGATGAAACAATAAGTTTATTTTATTCTAACAATAAGTTCATTTTATTCTATTATATACTATCGTTAGAAAAAAGAGTGAATTATACATTGCATACTTGCGTCGAAAATATAACCAGAAACACAGATTTGTCAAAAACAAGATTATAATAATTATAGATATCGCTAATAAATGTGTTCACTACCTCGAGATGCCACTTATATATAACATATCTGATAAGCTAGAAGGGGTAAACTTAACGTTGTGTGCGGGACGTGATATTCAGTATAGAAGAATATATAAGACAAATGTTCTGCATCACTCTGGTTATTTAAAGGATCAACTTGCTTTTTTATAAAAATCATAACAATTTCTGGTTATATTTTCGACGCAAGTATGTAATGTATAATTAATTCACTCTTTTTTCTAACGATAATATATAATAGAATAAAATGAACTTATTATTAGAATAAAATTTGTTATTGTTTCATCAGAATTTGGAAATTATGTGTTCGAGCATCTAGCCATTCTTATGTAAAATAATGAACACCCTGAAAATAATCTCCTAAAGGACAAACTTGTAGAATCCATAACGAGCATTTTTTTATGTTAATTTTTATTTAAAAGTAATGACAAGATTCGATTATCACAAATTAATTAAATTATCAATTGTTTGTAATAATAGCTTACATACTGACAAGATTCGAATTTCATGATTTAAACTATTAGTAGAATTAACAGCGATAACATATTGTTAACTATTGTAAATTATTTTAATTATTGTATTTATACTGAAGATGGTTTAATTAAGACCGAAACGACTATATTTTATGGGTCTTTGTACTTTTAATAAATTGATTATTGTTCGCTGTTAACATCTTGCGTAATGGTGTATGCTCTTTATAATATTGTTATTGCATAAACATATTGAGAGACATGTATAAATATTTAATTAAATATTAAATATTAAAAAAGCTAGCAACTTTAACATTAAACATCTGTGTTAACTCCACCTGTGTGAAGCTTTTTCTTTTTGCATTTGTGCTCATCGTTTGCTCACGAATGCCCCCCCCCCCCTCCGTTGACATTTTCGTTTGCTCTCCCTTAGTTTGAAAGTTATGCGCAATTTAATTTTTATTTCTTGGATTTTTGAAAATTCCATACTTCCGATTCCTTTGAGACACAAACGATTTAAAGAGATACAAACGAGTATAAACTATAAATGCTCTTTCGAATAGAATTTTGGCCACAAAAAATTACATGTCAAAAAATTACAAATTGTAAAACAATTATAATGGGTAATTTTGAGACCAACTATTAAAGATGTATATTTTCACATTTAAATAGAATTATAACTTATAAATAAAAATTTTCTTTTTTAGTTATAGTAATTAAATGATTTGCAAAAGTAAATTTATAATTTATAATTTATATTTTAAATTGAAATTAATTTTATAGAATTATTTATATAATCCCCTATCAAATTCCAATTATTTTAAGTTGTATTATCCATATATAAGAACGTAAAAATATTAATATATTACTATTATTTTTATATAGAGTATTTTTATTATTAAAAATTTGTACATTTACATAAAAACTATACTAAAAATATACTATTGTAATTTTCCATCTATAATAAATATATTTACATAGAGTAAAAATATTAATATTTGTAAAATTGCACAATTTTATATATTTCTACTAAAAATTTTGTAATTTTTACACATATTACTTATGTAATATTACAATACATACCATTTTTACAGTGCATTTTGCGATATCTTAAAATTAAGCACTGGCAAAAAGTATAGCAGGATATGTAATATGAAAAGTGCCCTCACGCCAAATTAGTTTTGCCATCGATTGTTAGGTCTCTATAAAAAAAAAATTTTCATCAAGTTTTAACTCATTATCTTCATTGTTGCGAACAAATCAATGAACCTAATGAGTAAGTTAAAAGCAAATAAAAGTTTAAATAAGTGATGGTGAAAATTTTCAGGTGAGCTCTAACTTGATCAGCAATTATAGCATATATTATATTGAACAAAAAATATTTGTATGTCAATATGTAAATATTGGATTGTCTGGAAAGTTCGTGCCGATTTTGAAGGAAAATTAAAACATAGAAGATTTAAATTTTAGTATACATTTATTAAATTTAAATCTTTTGCGGCACGAACTTTCCGGACAACCCAATATTAATATATGAATGCATATATGTGTACATAATATGCATTATAAAATTCATGTACAAGGACGAACACATAAAGCTTTTTGTTGTGTCGATATTACATTTTTATTTTGATTACCATTTTTACGTTTGTGCGAATGTTGTGCATTTAATAAAAAGATCGTCAGTCTATATTATTGTCAGTATCCAGATGTCTATGTTTATTCCTACATCACTGTGTTAATTCACAGACATCTCAATTTTAAGACTATATTTTTACATTCGTATATGTCGATAACAGCTTAAAAAAATTGTATATAATGCATTGGCGAATTATGTACAAATATTTTTATAAAATTAATTTCAATTGTAAATTTACTTTTACAAATCGTTTAATTACTATAACTAAAAAAGAAAAGTTTTATTTGTAAGTTATAACTTTACTTAAATATAAAAAGATATATCTTTAATAGTTATCCCAAAATTACCTATTATAATTGTAGTTTTACATGTAATTTTTTGACAGTGTGGCCAGAGCCATTCGAAAGAACATCGTTTATACTCGTTTGTATCTCTTTAAATTCGTGTCTCAAAAGGAATCGGAAATACGAAATTTTCAAAAATCCCCAAAATTAAATTGCGCATAACTTTCAAACTAAGGAAGAGCAACGAAAATGTCAACGGGGCAAATCAAACGAATGCAAAAAGAAAAAAAAATCGATTTTTTAATATTGGAGGGCTAGTGTGAAGTTATTTAATTTTTGTATATCTTTTGAACTAAGGGTGAGCAAACGAAAATTCCAGCGGGGCGTTCGTGAGCAAACGATGAGCAAACGAATGCAAAAAGCAAAAAAATCGATTTTTTATAATATTTAAGAGCCTTCACACGGATGTTAACTCCTCCTTCTTAAAACTATGCTTATGAATCTATTTACAATTCGGACAAGCAATAGATCTTTTATCGTTTTTAATTGCATTCTGCACAATCTTCATAAAAATATGTGTGACAAATGTTACACTTACACATGTGCTCGGATATGATCAATATTGGTATCACCATACAAAAAGTTCTTTTTCTCTAATTAGCATTTTTGTTGCGACAAAAATATAGTGTTGTAAAATATGAATATAGAGCTACAATAACATGAATTATGAAAATAATAACTACGTTTTCATAATTGCAGAAAGCAAATTACTTATGGAATATTACATCATGATCACGATGTATCAGATTTTCCTGTTTCTATACAAACAGAATATGATTTATGAATTGATGCAATCAAGTCGCCTGCTCGAATTACTACTGTCATGTGTTAAATTAATCATATAATTATATACAAACAGCGAGTGGTCCACTTTGGGAAATTCGGTTATCATATTATTTACTGAAAGTCTAAATAAATCATTAATTCTCAATTAGCCATGCGAGAATTTTGCACTTTTCGTCAATAACTTAAGTCTTTGAGTCTTTTTTTTTTCAATGCAGATTTTCATATTATTCCAGACTGTATAAAAATCTCAAAAAACTTTTACATACTCGTAAAAGTTTTAACGAGTTTTTACTTTCATAGAAATCGGATTGTATATTTTATTTCTTATAGATTTAAATTTATCTACAATAATTCACAATTAAATTGGCGAAGAGTTAAATAAACCTATTTTTTTTATTTTAGACCTAAAAATTTTAAATCTAAAAATTAGATTAATCGATATAAATTAACTTTTTCATTGTATCATTCAAAATTCTCCTTAAGATTATGCAATTAAAAAGAAATTGAATCTTCCTTAATTTAAACAAATCTATTACAAATCGAATTTTCCTATTAAAATTTTAGATATTATTCTTGCGTTTCTAATATATCTAAAATGAACAGAATTCATAATCGATTCTTTAAACGAAATAACATGCCGATTACATCGATATATCGGTATATGGGTTAATAAATAATATAAATATCCCGACAAATTGACGCACGAATTATGGAATTATATTAAGTCATACCGAATTTCTTCGAAGCTCGAGAACTTTGAAAGTCCAAAACCTGTTCTGGGTTTCCCCGCGCCATAAAAATACTTCACGCACGGACGCACATACAAGCCGATAAATTCATAGAACCTTCTCTAATGCGGACCATTCGTGGTTTCGTAAATTCGTTTCCGCGACGAGAAAATTATATCGTCATTTCGCCAGAGTCGCTATTGGTTTTGCACCGAAAGAAAAAAAAAGTAATAATGTATCCACTCCTCGGAGATCCGCGTTTCCACGTCTCGACATCCCTCTCGTTCCCCTGTACTCGACAATAGGCGTCAAGCTCGCTCGTGCGACGAGCGCTGAAGGTATGGATATGAATTTCAAATTAGTCGATTCCGACTATACGATTCCTTCGTAAAGTACATCTATCTGTATATTGAGTATACAGGGTGTTTAAGAAATCCTATCCTTGATTTAAACCTTCAGCCAATTCACGCAACGCTCTCAGAGATTGACTTCCACGAATTTTTCATGTTTTGGAACATTAAAAGAAGAGCTTTTAGTATTTGTGTTTAGTGTTTGTTACAAATACAAAATAGATAATTAGATATTATATAGATACTATAGTTACAGTTATAATTATATGATATTATAATTGTACTGCTATAATGTTACACGGAAAAAAAATTAATTCGGTGGTACAGCAAACCTGTAATTTACTACGTGAATTCAACATCGGCAGCTAAGAAGATTTGATGATTTAATCGCTAATGTTATTCAGCTTTGCTATTTTAATATAGAAAATTGATTGTCTGTATATTATGACTGTAGATTTGTTAAATCAGTAAAGTTTTCAGCTGTGTTTTTTTCCATGTAGTACATTGAAAGAAAAGATTGGTTGCTGCAGCAAATTAGATGGTAAGATAAAGCATAATATTTTTAATTGGTTGCAATAACCAAGTTTTGCGTTAGCCTATCCGCAATGTCAATATAAAATTTTGATAGGCTAACGTAACCAAAAATTGATTACTACAACCAATTAAAAATGCTATGCCGTATTCATAGCTAAGCTTTTCTTTCAATATGATAATAAATATAAATAAATTCAATATACATTAAAAAACTATAAATTATTGTTGTTGCTATCAAAAATTTATTGCAATTGCTATAATTTAATATAATTAATAATAATTTTTATTGCCAATTCTATATATTTGATAAAAACTGTATATAGATATAGAGAGGAAAGTCACCAATCCATACCATACTCTGTTTTTAAATAATATTTTTCAAAAAAACTAAAAATAAAACTCTATAAATATCATAATAAAACTCTATAAATACCATAATACCATAAAAATTAGAAAGTGTTTTCTATCAGATAGTATAAAAACTTTTATAATACTGTTTGCAATTTTGAGATATACTTCTGAAAACCGAATCCCTCCGATTTCGACTTTATAAAAAGTTTCATTTCAGGGCAAAATGAGAGTCCTTAAAAGGATTTTTGACAACTCCCAAAAAAAGTTATTTTTTAAAATAAAGTACTAAAATAAAAAATATTCGCGTGGAAGTCATATGTTCCTAGGCAGGGGGGAAGTGGAGTGCGAGTCACTTTGCGTGAAAGTTGTGTGTCCCTAAGCAGGAGGGAAGATGGGAGAGTTGTTTCGCGTAAAAGTCGTGTAAGTAGAAGGAAGAGAAGAGAGGGTAAGAGTCGCTTCGTGTAGAAGTTTTCTTTAAACAGGAGAGAGGGAGATGAGATGAGAGTCGCTTCGTATGGCAGTTGTGCGCCCCTAAGCAGAGAGGGATGGGAGTCGCCTCGCGAGGAAGTCGTGCACTTCTAAGCAGGAGGGAGATCGCGTAGAAGTCGTACGCAGAGGGGGAGGTAGGGTGGGAGTCGTTTCGCGTGGAAATCGTGTGCCCCTAAGCAAAAAGAGAGATGGGGTGAGAGTTATTTCGCATGAAAAATCATATATATCCCTTAGCAGGAGGGAAGTGAGGTAAATCTGCCTTTGTGTGGAAAATCGTATTTCCTTTAATTCATGCAATTGTGTATATCTTTAGTACATAATATGGATAATTTCATCATTAATATAAAAACAACAATGCATTTTGTTTTAATTTAAAGAATAGCTTTTTCGTAGTAATTGTCAAAAATCCCTTTAAGGACTTTTTATTTTTTTAATCGAAAATGAAATTTTTTACAAAGTTTCATCGAAATCGGACGGATTTAGTTTCCGGAAGTGCACTCCAATTTTGCAATATTATTATATTTTTTTTCATAAAATAAGCAAAAATGAGTTGATAATATATCTGAAATGAAATGGTCCAAAACTAATACAATAGACAGTAATGCCACATATTCTTATTCTTTTTTTTTGGTAATTTTTTTTGGTAATAATTGTTGTCGGATTAGAATATATACCCTGCCGATGATCTTGACATATGTTGTTAAGGTCATGACCCTGAATGACCTTCTAAAGGTGCACGCAAGGAGCGCGCTATCATTTGTGTATATTATTACTACTCTTGTCTCACGTCTAATGGACGATAAAAATAGAATGACACAAATAGCGCTAATAGCGTTTCCCCGAATGCAGCCCAACGGTTTTAGTGGCGGTCAATGTTCATTAAAAAGTTATTAGTAAAAAATATATATGAAATATTAGGAGTAAATGAATTAAAACATTAACTATGTATACGCGAAGCGAGTTCACTTCACCTCCTCCCCCTGCTTCGGGACGTACCTTACCGCCCCTCTCCCCTCTGCTTCGAAGGGTATAACTTAACGTTTTTTCGCTAAATTTAGCATATTTTCGTATCAGTTAGAGTGTAAAAATTACGTTTTAGCGAATAGTGGATTTTCTGGATTATTTTGAAAAAAAAACGGCGGATTTTTTTTAATAAGCTAATTTACAATGGTCACGAAGAGATGAAAATGTTGTAATATTATGTTAATAAATTGTCATAATTATGATTTTAATAAAAAAACATTGAATATTATTGGAACAAAGGAGGCGTAATCATACATATATAAAAATTTTGAATTACACCATTTTTTACATACTTTTGAATAGCTACTGCACATCGCTTTATTGTATGTATACACAAATATAAAAATTATAAAAATAAAATATAAAAATGTATTTTCGCTTATTATACAAAAAATGTATTTTACATAAATATGTATGTAAAAATGTATTTTAGTTTCGTTTATTCATTCGATTGATTAGTTTCTTTGGTTTAAAATAGACTTATTACGCTTATTTATAAAGTAGAACTTAAGTATTTGTTGTGTACAGGACATTTATTTTTTATAAATAAAAATCTAA
>NW_017259498.1:290888-298284 GCF_001594045.1 Atta colombica | reverse complement strand
TTACATATATCTAAATTCATATAACGATTTATTATTTTTAACTTACTTTTTATAATGTTTTTTGTAAAATTTAACTTATTTTTAGAGTTTTTTGTAACATTTATTTTATTTCCGGAGTTTATGAACTTCATTTGATAATTTATTTTCTTAGATTTTTTTAGAGTTTTTTTTTCATAAAATAAGCAAAAATGAGTTGATAATCTATCTGATGAAATGATCCAAACTTTCTTTTTATAAAATTTAGCTTATTCTGGAGTTTTTTGGTAAAGCATCTAGCGGAATTTTAAAATTCAGAGTTAGACACTGAAGCGAGATCCAGTCCACACTCTTTTTGCATGAAAAGTCGGATCTCTTTAGACAGTGAAGAAGGTAAGATGAACCTTGCTTTAAGTAGAAAATCATGGGCCTCTATAGGCAAAAGGAAGGTGGGGTAAAGTTCATTTCGCGTGGAAATCGTATACACCCCCAAACAGATGGGGGAGGTGGGGTGAAACTCTCTTCGGCGAAAAGCCATTACGTAAGCAGGGAAGGGTATAGGATAGTTTTTAATATTATATATGGCAGAAATAAGAAATTATTTTTTAAATTCATTAGGTAATAACTTTTCAATGAACAATGACCGCTACCTAAAATCTTTTGAAGATCACTCAGGATTATGATCTTGACAACATATGTTAAAGTCAAAGTCATCGCGGTATCTCTGAACAATTATATTCTCTTTTTCACAGAAATCATCTGTGCAAAGTAGGTACTTACAAATGAATGTATATAAGATTTTAAAAAAACTTTTCATCTCGATATAAAATATTTTTTGTATTATGCCTACTTTATAACTGTTCTGTAAGAACAGTATATAATGCGATAGTTTTTTCAGAGTTTTTCTATATACATAAATACTTTAGTGCCGATAAAAAAAAGATTATATATAATATTTAACATTATAAAAATTAAGTTAGTTTATACCTAATTTCTTCTTCCAATTAAGTTGTGGATAACCTTATCCAGGAAATATCTCTATTGTATTCTGGAAGATATCTTTTAGATAAAGTTATCTAGAAATGAAGAAATTGGACATTTGGGATCTATCTTATAGATAAATGTGCCGATTTATGCTTCATCCCACTTTTATATTTTAAAATCGTATTATAAAAGAATAAGAAAGAAAAAATATAAATAAAACTAAAAGCTAGAAATCTGTACACACATAATATTATCAATATCAGTTATAGTCACTATTATATAACTATTTGCAAAAGAAAATCGTAAGAATTTTATATTTGCATCTGTAGAATTCGTTTTTAGCTAATTTTATATAGAAACAAACCACAAATATGAGTTTTTACTTCTTTAATCATCTAAACAAATCATATTTTTATCAGTATTAAGTATAATAGTTAGTTTCCAGAAAATAAGAGAATGTTTTTTTAGGAGACTTATGCTAATATCGGTGATTTTTTCTCTACACTAGTTATTATTACTAGTTATTATTACTAGTTATTATTACGAACATTTTATAGGAATAATAATCATAATTATGGTAACATGTAATTATAGTTACATATATTAAAAACTTTTTTCTCAATGCAAATGCGTTAATTATGGAACAGGATAAGAATTGCATATTTCTATTTTATTTTATTATTACTGTGTTCACAGCTTCTGAGAACTCCGTTTCATTGGAAATCTGATATACAAAATTTAAATAGAAAATTGATTAATCGAAATATATCAGATTTATATGTGTACGGTCAATTAAATGAAATTAAAAACTAAATTATTGTTTCTTTCGCGATATATTTGATTATCAATATCATATACAGAAGATAAAATAAAGCGAGAAAAAAGAATATATATTTTTTCTAAAAATATATAAAAATATTTCGGGACACACATCACATTCTTAAAAAGTAAATACATTCAAAATATGAAAATACAGAAAAATAATGATGACAAGTCATCATACATATACAAGCATGAGCTATCTCTATAGTTTTCGTAGACATTTATGTACCAATCTCTCTGTTATTTTTTTTATTTTAAAAGCTTTTCGAAAGTGGAACGATTGAGTAGACCTCTCTAAAGCCGTTAAAAATAGAGAAGGAGCATTTGCTCTATGAAGGATGAAAGTAATAGAGTGACAGATCGCAAGTCAACAAGAGCGAAGAGAACAGATTGGAAGAAAGATATCAGGGCGAGAGCAGATGCGGCGGGACATAATTAAAAAAGCTCGAACTGCTTTGTGTCGCGCCCAGTCCATACACACGAATCTCGTAACGAGCTTTTTCCAAATGCTCTCTTCGAATCTTTTGTCGTATTTTATTTCGACCTTGATTGTAAGGAAGACCATATATTTTTCTCGGCCGTTCACGTTATCTATTGTACTATGTCAAGTTACGTACGTCCATTTCGCTTGCCGTTGATTTTTTTGCAGCGCGCATCATATTCGCAATGACAAATCTAAAACATTTCGCGAAGGAAATGAGACGAACGTTTTTTGTGCTCACGATAAGTTTCGTCTGGCTTTGATTTTCAATTTTTTTCAACTCATGCGTTTATGAGATATCAGATTGGTGTTATAAGAGGCCTTTAAATATTGATCTAAAATTTAAGAAAAATAAATATTTGATTGAGAATATTAATTCAGTTCATGTCGCTGACATTTGTTATTGAATTCATGAAATATATTATAATTTACTAAAATACATTTGTTATTTTGAAATGAATTCATTAAAATTATACAAAATGTCGCATGTTAATGTTTTCTTAACAAAAATGTCAAATTGACTGGAACAATATTATAATTATAAACAATCAAAATAAATTTTAAATTGAAATTTTTTAATAAATCCAAGTAAATAAGTAAAGTCTTAACCTCAATAAATTTTATCTTCAAATAAACTCTACAATAACAAAAATTTGATGTTTTCTTTTTTTTTATTATTGTCTAACATTATTACTTATTGTTTATATAATAATCTAATATTAAAAATAAAAATTGAATATTAAAAATTACTGCGTTAATAAAAAAAATGATATACAAAAAAAATTAACAATTTTGAGATAATGAAAGGATATCTATCCTAAAGATTAATATATTTTTATGAAAAAAACAACACATTTTGTAACACACATTTGCTTATGAAAAGGCTCATAATTTCAAATTTACATTATATTATATAAGATTACAGTATTGATTGTGTTTCTCACATATGCAGTCTAAAATAAAGATTCTTAATATTGTTTATATTACGTCGTCTGAAAGAAAGACATTGTTGTTTCCTTATACCGATTATTGCAAAGAATATTTCTAAGGCCTCGGTGGTATAATGGCTTAGGACACGCTCGTGTGGAATACAAAAAATCCGGGTTCAAGTTCCGACCGAGATAATATTTTTCGCAATAAATTTATTAACAGTTTCAACATATTAGATATGGGAAAAAGTTCGTGGCGTTTTTTTAATGCCATCTAACGAGAAAAACGCCACGAACTTTTTCCCATATCTTATTAACACATAATATGTATGATACTTGATTGTAGCATCAAATTAAAATTGCTTGTCAATTTAATTCGCGATTACTATACTAGAATAGTTTTAATTACGTTTATAGTCCGAAAAAACAATTCGGCGCGCAGTTTGAAAAAACTACAATATAGTATATATTGTACATATATATAGTATATATTAGTAATTCAAGATTGAATTATTTTAAACAATAAAGATCCAGGCTTGATCGTAATAGGCATTTTTAATTTTACATATATTACAATTGAAAGTATAACATGAAAAGAAAATGTTATAGAAATTGTTTATTTAATTAAAACGTTGTTCCCTAATTTAGAAATCTTAAATGCTCTACTAAAAAGTTACTAATTTTGAGATCATTTTTCTATAGCGCGCACTGCGATATGTTCGATTCATTCAAAAAAATAAAAAAAAGTTTATTTAATGATATAGTATATGTTTTGTTGACACTAAAATTTGTCCTGTACATAAAACTTCGTTGAGAAAAAATAGATACAAGAATTATTATAACAGAACGTTTGTGTGTGAAGTTACAAGTAAAAGTAATATTAATCGATATGACGTTCCCCTCTTCTGCTCGGGGCTGTCGCTATTGAACTGTCAATTTTCAACAGTATGTTATTACGAGATGAGATGATAGATGTAATTTTATTAATTCAAAGAAGGAGCAGAAAAGTAAACGCAACATGATATTTACATTAATATATTTGCATTAAATGCAACAGTGGAAGATCTAAATGATTTTCATTCTAAATGATTTTGGCGATGGAGAGCAAAATGCTGTTAAATATAATTTTCACAGTCATATTTCATGAGTTTCGCCCTAGCACAGCGAAGATACGCCCGGCATTGTGTCAGAAGTTTAATATCTTCCCAAGGGAAGTCTTTTGAGTTAGCTTCTGTGGCACGTGACCACTGTAGATTTACACAGTAGTCTCCATCAATATCGTAATTAACAGACGAACAATTTGCCTCGAGCCTCAAAAAACAACGCCAGAAAATAACTTGAAAATTTCGTACTATTTATAAATGTAAATATTTAATTTAAATTTTAAATTTAACTGTATATATTTATTATATTAAGAATATAATATATTCCTTAATAATAAAGAGAGTTTCTAAAGTCAATTTAATAATTTCAAAAGTAAAAATCATTACTTAAAATGTAGAGATTTTTTAATTGTTACAAAAATTAGTACGTTATTATATGGTATACGAATTTTATAAAAATTTCTATATTTTTTCATATTGTTCATGATTGCAACATTTAATAGTTATGTATACAGTGAGTGCAAAAAGTATTCGTACAGAGAAAATATTTAAAAAAAAAATTTTATTTTTAAAAAGTAAATATTATCCAGTGATAAATGAGTCGTCGAATTGATATCAAATCAATATGATGATTTCAACGTTTCAATGTTGTTTCAATGTTTAATTGACAATTATTTCTTGCTGAGTAATTAACAATTTATTCATAAAGAAATAGATTGTAATAAAATAGGTTGTATGTTTCTTAAAATTATATATACCAAAAAGATATGTATCAATTATAGAAAATATATCATTTGAAAAATAAGCGAAAATAAAAAATTATATTGCTTAATTGCTCAAAAAGTATTCGTATAATCGAGAAATTTACCTTCAATAAAGAATATAAAATCAAGAATGCGAAACTTGTTTGTTTATATTAGAACAGAATGTATTCATTGTATAAAATTGCTAATTAATGTTTTTTTCTATAAATAAGGTTTTAAAAAATTTTCTTGTACGAATCCTTTTTGCACTCATTGTTATCTATATTTAAAGAGAATTAGTTTTTACATAAAACACACACACGCGCGCGCGCGCGCGCACGTGTGTGTGTGTGTGTGTATACACATACAGAGTTCGCCAAAAGTTCCGGGCCGGCTAAATATTCCAAAAAGTATGCATTTTTTAGATTTTAGACAAAAATTATAGGGTTTAAAAAGATTTATTTAATGGTCTTATCAATTTGACCTTGGATTGTTCGCCAATGTCAGGTCATATCAACTTAAAATTAGAAATCCTATTTTTGATTTCAGAATCTAAATAGCTGATATCAAAAGTTTTTCAAAACGCTACAAGTTCATTTTCATTAAGTTCATTTTCATTATTTTTCATGTTATAACGCTTAAAGTTACAGTACATTAGTATTACCCAAGGTGTCCGACCGACGACTACAATCTCTTGAATGTTGCTAAGAATCATGCCCTGAATTTGTTAAGCTCAAGGTCATTGGAGATTGTTTCTCTTATTTTCATTTTTATGTAAAAATGAATTTTCAGAAAAATGCCCCTTTGAATAATTTTCCTCTGTGATATTTTTTCATATTATCAGAAACAACGGAGGTATTTTAAAATATTTTGAAAATTAAAAATGATCAAATAGGAAACGTCCTGTATAGTTTTCATTTTTGTACTTATTTATTACTTATTACTTATTTATTATCTACTTTTGTTTATATTTATTCAATTTGTCATTTATTTAATTCAGATATTATTCAAAATGTTTGCCTTTTGCAGTAATGCACGCACTGTATTTTGTACGAACAATTCATGTTGCAGCTAAGCACTGATCTGTTTAACGTAATAACTCGTTAATCCTGCACTTTTCTGTCTAGAAATCGACGTGCATACTCTCGCACTCCTTCTGGAGGATTATCGCTAAAATCGTACACGAAAACAATAATATTCCGTTTTGAAAATAATATTCTAAAAATTACGTTTTATCTTTTTCTGTGATTTTCTCCAAAATAAAGCAAAAACGAATATATCTCTAAAGGACTTTTTTCTTAGTTTATCGATTCTCTATACGTCCAAGTTTGGCCATTTAAATTTGGGATATCTTGTACATGTATGTATGATATATATACAGGGTGTTTGATAAATAAATCTCTCGTATAGGAGGTAAAGCGGATTAAATTCGAAAAGTTCTCTATTTGAAAAGTTTTTCTATTTAAAAAGCTTCTCTATTTTGCAATTTTTGCAATAATTAATAAAATATCAATTACTAAATATCATCAAATATTGATTTTCAATAATTTTTTATTCGAGTATTAATTCATGAGTCAAGTTTCCAGAAAACAGCAAGAGACAAAAATTATTTATTTTCTTCTCATAGAGCTATAAGAATTTTTTCAGAATCTTCTATTAACTTTTTAATATTGCATTTTCTCATATTGGCATTATTTTTATCGACATGAGAAAATGCGATACTAAAAAATTCTGAAAAATTCTCAAAACTTTATGAGAAGAAAATAAATAATTTTTGTCACTTGCTATTTTTCTATAAAATTAACAGTACTTGAGTCAAAAATTATTGAAAATCAATATTCGATTTTTAGTAATATCTGGTTAACTATTGTAAAATGGTAGAGGACTTTTCGACTTAGTTTAATCTGCTCTATCCCTATCCGAGAGTTTTATCATTATTTATTAAACATTCTGTACATATATGTACAAAATTACGTATTACAATTAGTATGAATTTCATAGAAGTTAAAATATTATAATAAAATGTTTAACAAGTTACAAATATATCCTTCTTATTTCATATAGGAAAAATACATAACACAAAATAATGAAATTATCCAATACATATAGTATATACATATGAATTTCGAGGAAAAAGATTTATTAATTAAAAATAAAAATATTTTTTTATAAGAAAGAAGCTATTTCTTAAAATTTAACACTAGTTTTTAAGAGATTTATAGTAGTAGATTTATTAAAGTAAACAAATAAATTTATCAAATACGATAAAGAAAACCAAGAATGGTTAAATTTGGATGTTTCAAATACTACATTGTATATTCTTATATTAAGTTAATTTATTTTGAAATATTATATATT
>NW_017259498.1:282205-290677 GCF_001594045.1 Atta colombica | reverse complement strand
TTTTCATTTTTAAAATACATGTCTTCGTTAGACTAATTATTAAATAATTTTTAAGAAGAATAACATATTTATTACAAAAAATGGATGAATTTATTTATAAGTAAAAAGAATTTTTTTAATTAAAGAAACATTTACCATGCTATTTATTTAATTAATATTTTTTTGTATATTCACATTTCTATTTTTTTAAATAAATATTGATGCTTCAAAAATTAAATATATTTCTTTAAAAAAAAAAAACATTGTTAAATAAAATTTTGATGAAATTATTTATTTTATTAAAGCGATTATCTTTTAATTAAAAAATATTGTTTTCAAATTTATTTTTACAATTTTTAGAATAGACAATGATATTTTTAATTAAATAAATATCTTTTAATTTACTTTTCTTATAATATCACTGCAAGATTTAAATAAATCATCATGTCTGAAAGTATTCGAATAAATTATTTTTTTATAATCAGTTAAAAGTCAATTAAGATTTTTTTAAACTTAAGATATTTTTTTAGTGTTATTATGGGAAACTTAGAACACAGTTTTTAATTTTTTATAAAGTTACCTCTAAAAATGAAAAATCGAAATTGTATTATTCGTGACAATCATATTAAAGAAAAACAATAAAATTCTTTTTATTTATAAATCATAATTTCTTTTACTTTGTCCAAACTTTTCACATTTTTACATTAATATGAATAAATAGAGTCAATAAAATGTAATATATTAGGTGTACAACTTTGCTTCCGCCGTTTTCTTATAGATGGCTTTAGCGGTAAGTGGTGGTCGAAATAAATAGATCATAGACGTCATACAATAAACTTGGGCATCTGTCAACATAACCCCATAGAAACATTAGTCGATTTATGTCTGCATCATAAAGTTATTCTCGATTGAAAATGTCAGTTTACGAGCCAAATTCTCGTCATTTGCGGGAGGTTTTAATTTTTTGCTTCAATATGAAGAAATCTGCGGCTGAGGCTCATCGAATGCTCTCAAATACTTATGGTGAGGCCGCTATTAGTGAAAGAACGTGTCGTGAGTGGTTTTAACGCTTCAAGAACGGTGATTTTGACGTCCAAAGTCATACTCTGTATTTGGTGGAACCAGCTCGGCGTAATGTATTATGAACTGTTAAAACCGACTGAAACAATCACAGGCGATCGGTATCGAACGCAATTGATGCGTTTGAGCCGAGCATTGAAAGACGAACGGCCGCAATACAACGAGAGACACGATAAAGTGATTTTGCAGCATGACAACTCGACCCCATGTTGCGAAAGTGGTCAAGACATACTTGAAAACGTTAAAATGGGAAGTCCTACCCGCCGTATTCTTCAGACATTGCTCCCTCTGATTATCCCTTGTTTCGATGGCACACGGCCTGGCTGACCAGCACTTCCGGTCTTATGAAGAAGTAAAAAATTGGATCGATTCGTGGATAGCCTCAAAAGATGACCAGTTTTTTCGACGCGGGATTCGTACGCTACTCGAAAGATGGGAGAAAGTAGTGGCCAGCGATGGACAATACTTTGAATCATAAATGTATAACCAGTTTTTTACAATAAAGCCTCGAATTTCGGAAAAAAAACGGCGGAAGCAAAGTTGTACACCTAATAAAAAAATTATATAAAAATTACTCTAAACTCATGAATATATCTCATTATTGCTGATTATGCCTTGTTATTAAAATTCATGAATAATATCAATATAGATGTATAATAAGAAGCAAATTAACGTTACAATATATAATACATATGCGTGTAAATTATATTAAAAAAATAAAAGAGTAAAAAACAATAATAAACGCGATCCTAATATACATTCAAAACAGATGCCATTGTGCTATTTGTTCTTATGCTTGAATCTCTTTCTTCGACTTACTATAAACGAGCGCAGTTTTTCCGTCATTACTACATCGTGAATGTGATTTATCGATATCGACAACAATTATTTCGGAATCAGAACTCGAGATTACTATAGACAATAAATTGCGTAGTTAAGACAGATGTAAAATATATTGCATACGTAAGTAATTTTTTTATATCCCAAACGAATCCTCGAAAATTATTTCAAATGAACTTATTAAAATTTGAAAAATTTGAATAAGTTCATTTAGTTTTAATAACCTATTAATTTTTACTTGTTTGAGAAAAAGAAATCAATCCCATGTAGTAATGTATATATAAAAAGAATTTTTTTAAACTGCATTAGAATTCAAAAGGAAATTCAAGTTTTAAGTTTAATTAATAGTAAATAATTAATAGTGAAGAAAGAAGAATTTAATAAATTCTTTTTTCATACGTGATGCAGTTGCATTAAATATATAATTATTTGTAGATATGTTGTAGATATATAAACGTAAATGTAAAAGAAGATATATTTATGCTATAGCATCAATTTTTGATTGAATATGATATTCGATTTTTTATTAATTCAGCAAGTGGCAAAAGACAAAACGTACTTTCAATAATATCGTTTTTAAATAAAGAAATTTCTGTAAATATTAATTAAAACGCTGATGTTAAATTACCTAACACAATTCTTCTTTGCATATTTATCCGAGAAAACAGTTTCGAGAATACTTTAGGATAATTACTTTGCTCCAGAGCGAAATCTAAAACTAACAAGGCTCGTAAATAGAGCACATCTCTAAGGATTTGAGAGATCTACGGAAGTCGAAACTCTGCGATATATTGTAAGTGACATTCTGATGAAAGCATTACGGAATTCAAAAACAAAAGGAAAGTTATCTCCACATATTATTTCATTATAATAATTTTTTATTAATAAATATATTATATTGCATAAAAATTTTCTGACTTTTTATCAATTCTATTTTCAAAAGTTAAACGTTTGGAATTGATTTATTGTAATCAATTAAAAAATTGAATGATGGCACATTTAATCTGACATGATACTACATTAAGAAATACTATGAGAAATAACTAGTTCACTATGTAAGAAGTAAAAATTTGGTCTCACAATAATCTAAAAAAAATATTAATTTTATTTTCAAAAGTTAATATTTTATTAATAATAATAATAATAATAATTAAATAAGGGCAATTAGGAATCCGCTGTAAGAGATGCGCTTAAATTATTGGACCAAACCTCAGTCTACTTGAATATATTTCCATTAATACATAACATGTATATATACATTTTGGCTAAATTCTAGCCTTCTTTAGCATGATAAATTGACAATTAATAGAATTGTCCATGTAGAACAACTTTTGGTTGTCTCCTATTCTTCATGTCCAATTAGTAAATTGGCCTCATGTAAATCGAGACCTTAAAATTGTCAAATATTTATAGGAACAACAGCTACTTAAATATGTATAGATTATGCATAATTAATCAGAGAATTACCTCAAGTACTCGTAGCACGTGTACATACACAGATAATAACGTAGTTTAACTTCCGGATAAAATTATAATACAATAATGTCACATATAACTAAGAATAATGTAAAATTATCGATGTAAAATCAAACTATACAACAAACTATACATCTTGACGGTTGCGAGTCATATATTAAAATGATACATAAATATAATTGTCATCTAAAGTCAAACATTATTTGTCAATGTTATACATAATTACTGATCGGTTAAAAAGCAGTCATAAAAAGATTTAATAACTCTGTGTCTGTGTTTAAATTAATACCGTTCTTTCGATTTAATATTTATTATTTCGGAAATCAGTCGTTTGTTGTAATTTCTCTCATTGTCTAAAATTTCCACTTTGTCCCAATTGAAATTATGATTATGTTATACTAATGGAAATATATTCAAAGGGTTTCAAGATGTTACACTAATGGAAATATATTCAAGTAGACTGAGGTTTGATCCAGTAATTTAAGCACAGATTTTATTTATTATAGGATTGCTAATTGCCCTTATTTTTTATTTAATATTATTAATTTTATTTAATATTATTAATTAATATTATTATTGTTATTTTATTATAAAGAATCTTACTACGACTTTTTTATATTTTTTTAAATATTTTATTGATGCATCACTGGTCAAAAGTTGCAAATGCTCGCGAAGACACCACCTAATTAATTGAGATTATATAATTCATGAGACGCGAACGGCTTGTTAATGTATCCTCGTTATATAACTAGGTGCAAGGTAGGAGGTTGGAGATGAGATCGTAGTTTATTGATTCGGTTTTCTTCGCGGTGGAGTTTTTTCCTCCCTCTTTCCTCCGATTACCCTTTCCTTTCTCGTCTCTTCTTATATATTCTACCCGTTACTTTCTGTTGTGCATTCACCTTCCTTTCTCCCCACCTTCCGTACCATTAGAAGTAGGACGCAATTTTCGAAAGCTTTTTTTCAAATGATATGAAATTAGTCTACTAGTACTAGTATAACAACTAGTATATAACTAGTATAACAGCTTATTTTTGTAAGGAACATCCATCACGCATGTTCCGTACAAAAAAATCCATTCCATGTATAAGAAATAATATATTTATATTCTTCTCTTCTCTCAATTTTTAGATAGATGAGCAAACAGAAGACTATTAAAATTAAATCAATATAATATTAAGCTAATGACCCAGTTTATCTTTTTTTTTTATTGTATTGCAGATTTATATCACGGAAAAGTTCCACAGTTGAATTGCACAAGATTCACGGTAATAGTAAAACAAAAATATCTTCATGTATTCGTTCGTTTCTTTTATGAATATTGTAACTTACATTTGCGATATGTGCATATAACGTTATAATAATATTATTTTTGTTAATCTATTAGTATTATTTATTTCTTTGCATCGCTTTTACGAAAATATAAAAATTTAGTGCCTTTAGCAAAATTATTTAGCATTTTTAACAGCAACCAAATATTTTGATTTATTGTTCACATTAATTAAACAATTTAACAATTTATATAAAATTACAGTTTCGTTTCATACATTTTTAAACAAAAAATGTATGAAACAAATTTTTTGTTCAATATATTTCAATCAAATTTTTGTTGTTACAGCAAAATTTTGGTTTATAGAACAAAACTTTTTTTTTAAAATATAATGCTAAAAGATCGAGATATATCATGTGTGACGAATCGAATACATACGTAACGATCGAGCATAAATATTTTAACATGCACTTGAGATGAATATACAAAAAAGTGATTACTAACAGATTTTAGATATTTTATTGCTGAATGATATTCAGATCTAGCGAATTTAATAACTCTATTATTACATCGATCAAAAGCACTATATGTGTCTTAAGTCTTCTTCGCGTAACAATCTGACGTTATAAAAGACATTATAAACTTCCCGTTTGCTACTTTGATGTTATATGATGCTTTTCTTCCATTCACTGTGCAGTCTATTCTACCTTCCGAGCTACTTATTAGATCCTTCGTCCTACTTAGAGTATAGTTTTATTAACCATTTCCACCTCCCTTTTCCTCCCTTCTTTCCTTATCATCGATGATAAATTCAATCACGATAGAGGCACCATAAACTCGATCTTATGCGCGCCAATTTTTATTAATCTTCTATATATACCATTAAAAACGATATCTTTTCCTTTCATTTCTCATCAATTTGAAAATACTTCATGAATTGACACAGGCATATGTATATTACGTTGTTATCATAAGCATCAATTAAAAAAGTGTATTCTAATGACTGAATAATTTTATAACAAAATTTATATCAGTATATGATGCATACGAGACATTAGTTAATATTTTCATTATTTAATATTTTATATTAAATATATATAATTTAATATAAAATAATATATATGGTGTTTCATTTCGAATACTATATCTCATAAAATATGTATAACAAGTTAAAGATTGCAGGCAAAAAGTATTTTAAGATTTGAAAATCATTATATGATCTAAACACTTTTTCTTCTAACTTGTTATGTATTTCGAGTGTTATTTCTTTTTGTTTTAAGATATGGGATCTCGAAACTTGAAATAAAATATCTGTATAATATGTTCCGCTACGTTTCAAAACAACTAAAGAAACGCGAAACTAGAAACATTTCATTTCAAGGAACATTTATCGTTCAAAAGCGCTATGATATCCTCTTAGAAAAGACATGTTCGTAACAACGGTCAAGAAACAATAAATGGTTTCGGGAAGCCATTGAGGGATGAAGCAGAGGAAACATCAAGAGACAGAGCAGAAGAAATGACGATAGCGGATCTGTGGATGTTACGATGTAAGGAGTAACACGATATTCCCAATCCGGTGCGGAAGCTTTAGAAACGAGATAAAGAAGGGCTCGCGAGTGCAATAAATCCCCGGGTTTCCTTTGCCTCCCCCGTTTCGTCTACCGCTACCCGTCGTAAACCTCGAAGGAAGTTGATGTCGACGCTTGATCGAAATGAATTTACTGTTTACTCGTAGCCGTGCCGCCTCTGCGATAGGATTCAAGAGTGCAGCTATGAAATATAGCCCGCACGCGATATAACCCGAGAGCCGCGGTTTAGAAATCATTTCCCTCTCCCACCCACTCAGCCGCGGCCCTTTTTCCCAGTTATATCGATACCAAAATGTGACGGCAGCCGCGGAATACGAACGAACTGAAACGAATGGACGTGTTGAGAATTAATCTCCAGACAAGTTTCAAAGCGAATTATCTCTCCGCTCGTTTTTCTCCATTTCGTAGCTTCGCTTTTGTAGTGAAATGTCTCGATGTTTTTGCGACAAGAAACACCGTATATGCAACGTCATCAGTTCGCAATATATGCCACATTTGAAGGATCAGTTATTTTAATCTTTATTATTTAAAATCAACGAATTCAAAGACGAATCTTTACTTTCTTTATATAAAAAAGCTAAAATTAAAAACGTAAAAATATCTGTTATTCAATTTTGAAAATCGTGGAAACTAATTATCTTCTACGATAATTTCGAAAGATCTTGCTTTCTTGCTTATGAATTCTATGGAATTGTTCCAACAAAATCTTCTGCGATGAGATTGTTGCATATTTTGTGAAATAACTTACATAATCTCTCTCTCTCTCTCTCTCTCTCTCTCTCTCTCTCTCTCTCTCTCTCTCTCTGCGAATATCAAAAAATTTTTGCAAAACGAGATAAAAAATGAGAGTTGTCTTTTTCTAATTATCTAATTAATATATAATTATATTATATAATATATCAATTGTTATAAAACAGTTGTTAAAAGAATTGTTTCGCGGCAAAATTTAGAACAGACATAATATATAATATCATTAGATAATCGTTCGTATCTCGTTCGTAAAATTGCATTTCCACGCATTCGATCGGGGGAAAGGGGGAGGGTTATACGCGTAACGATCTTTCGCGTGCGATAAAAAAGAAAAAAGAGAAAAAGAAAGAAAGGTGAAGAAGAACACCAACCGTTTGCGACGCCGTTTCCGTGCCCTCTTTGCAGTCTACGAAAGACACCTAAAATCGCATTTGAATAAAGCAATTTGTGCACACGCCGTAATCCAATTCAGCCTTCTCGCTAGTTTTCGCTACGCGGAAGCACCGATAAATCAACCAGTTGCGCGGCACATCGGCCTCAGCACGCCCCTACGATGTAGCCATATGGCTTAATTTCATTCGTAGAGCGTGTGGTACTTCGAGAGGTCGAGGAAAAAAAGCGTTTTGCGTATGAACAGGAAGAATTGACATTGCGATGTTGCGGTTCAGCGATTATATTCGTTCGATCGCTAATAATAGTGATTTCCGCATTGAGATCAAATTAATTTTGCGGGGTCACTTTATTTACTATTTAAATTAGAACTTATCGCGGGCAAAAAGATTAAACTTGATATATATTTTGTTTTTATCTTACAGATAAAAATCTCTTTAGAGTATTTATAAAAAAAATTCTTTATCGCAAAAAAGTAAGATTTGATTATGACAATTTAATAAAATGTATATATATGTCTGTACAAGATATTTAGATCATCCAAATCTATTAGATAAAAAAGTATATAAATAAAATTAAAAGTGTGTGTGTGTGTGTGTGTGTGTGTGTGTGTATAAATAATTTTTTTTATAGTTAATATTTTAAAATTTTATTCACTCTGATTAAAACATAATCTTTTCATGAATGAAAGAGAAGCCTACCAATTTACTTTTAATTTAAGTAAAAAAATCGTTGAACTATTTTATTGATTTTAATGAGATTTGATTTCAATGTCAAATGATTTTTTATGTAACACAATGAAATAATTTTTCTTCTTAATTTTTATTATATATTTTTCGATACTTCAAAAAAAGTTTCTTTAACAACTTTTTTTAAATTTAAGAAAAAACTGTTTTCTTAAATATGCTTATTAAAAATTACGCAATTTAAATAAATAATAATTATGATATAAAATTTTTCAATTTAAATATGGCAAACTAAAGTATTAAAATTAGAAGATGATTTTTTCTTGAAAAGTTAACTTGAGTCAAATTTAATTCGTCAGCAATTTAGCATATTTTAGTGCAATATTTGTTGAAATGTATATTGTAATGT
>NW_017259498.1:280335-282105 GCF_001594045.1 Atta colombica | reverse complement strand
ATAAATATTTATTTAAATTCATATTTTCAAAGTTATAAAAATAATAAATATGTAAATCTTTAAATTAAATTCTTCACTAAAGTCGCTTATTTGCGAGTACGCTATATGGACGCGGTGGAGTTATATTTTTCGTAAATATAAAGCTACATACAGGAAAGAATAAAAGGCACAGCATTTGAGATTTTTCATCCGTTTTCGAATTAAATGTTAATAAAATAATATCTTGAAAGCGAGTGCCCAAAACTATTATAAGATGAAAGTAAAGCAAGTATATTTTTTGACAATTTCGTTTTGTATTGTACATCTTGTAGTTATACATAACGAATAATATATAAAAAATTTACATTTATTCATTTTATGTTCAAAGTTAGTAATTGGGAAAAAGTAAGAGTTATAATTTAAGACTCCTAAGTAGTGATCACTACAGCCACATCAAATTTTGGATACTCAGAAATCTTGATATACATTAATTATTAAAAAAAAAAATAGTTTTCATTAGTTACAAATAATTTACTCAATAATTATTTGCTTGAAATAAATATATATATAAAATTAAAAAATCACTAATTAGTAAAAAATGAGAATTATATTTCAATAATCATTAACCATATTGCAAAAATATTTGTTTATTATTAAATTATTTACTTTATTAAGGAATAACATTCAAATGAATACATACAATACCTTTTAAAAAAATTTTATAGTTTATAGTTGTATGTAAACAAATTATTTATTAAAATTAAAGAAATTTTCTTTTTTTAGTATATTTTTTCTCTATATTAATTTTATATTTAATATTAATTTTCCATCTATTTGTTTTTTTCTTACAATTAAACGAGAGGACACACCATTGCATAGGTCGAAAGCGTGTTTAAGCGCAGCTTAAGATACGCTTATTATTCACGTAACAGCTCAAAGTGCGCAATGACGTGTACAAAACAGTGGTTCGGAACGGTGCGGCGCGGCGCATCCGACGCAGCGCGAAGCGCTGTTAAAGGGGTAATCGTTATAAATCGTCGTTAGAACGTTCCAATCCTCAAGCCCGCAGAGAATTGATGGATCTTTATCCGCATTACGTCCGACTGATAGAAATAAACGTCGGCCCGTTTCTCTAATTTGTTCACAATTATCCCTTTGCTTTCTCCTGCCTGTTATCGCCGCGGAGTCTTCAATAATTTCAACTTGATTATTTATCGCGATGAAACAGAGATCTCTTTACTCTGTGAATGGACATTTGCATGAATATACAAATCTATACTTTTCAGATCATATAGAATGGACGAAATTTATTTAATTATTAAATTATTAAATTATTAAATTTATTTTGTGGTACTGTAATACCAAAATAGTACTGTAAATAGTACTGTAAATATCAAAACGTAACACTATTATACATCGCGCACTGCTGCAACAATTCACATAAAGATGAATATATTTGCCACTGAGAGAACAGATAAAACAAGAAGAATCACTAAAAGTGGATTTACCGTAACTCTCCTTAAAGCAATGGCATTATATCGGAAGAAAGTTTTAAATCCGATTTATAAACATTATTTTATGTATGAACTTTGAGCTTTGTGAATGCATGTTCTACATTTCGTATGTCGTGAATCATCGTAGACATGTAGTACTACTGATTAAATGCGAATGTTCCGTAATTGAAGCGAGTGTGTGTTGCGCAAATGCACATGTAAAATTTACTACCTAAACATCACAACGGAAGAACGAGGCGAGAGAAAAATAAAGGCAGACAGAGAGAGAGAGAGAGAG
>NW_017259498.1:268689-280235 GCF_001594045.1 Atta colombica | reverse complement strand
AGAGAGAGAGAGAGAGAGAGAGAGAGAGAAAGAGAGAGAGAGAGAGAGAGAGAGAGAGAAAGGGGGAGGTAAGTAATCCTCTCCTGAATTTTGTAGAAATCGGGATTCCAGCCTGTTTAAGAGCTCGTTGATAAATGCCTCGCAGAAGCGAGAGTTCTCGATAGAAGCAGGAGACGAAAAATAGACAGTCCAAGGCAGGTGAGACAGCTACGCTATACGAAACAGCGCTAAGAAACATCGAACAGCCAAGAAAACCAGAAGCAACTTGCTGTTTGCGATCGCAATATGAGTACATGTTCTATGTGTGTGTAAGTTTGTGTATGCGATGTGGAAATGGAAATGTGGATACACGCGAATGTCACGCGCGTATATTGCCGGATGAAGTGTACGACGGAGAGTGGCAGTTGAGAACATCCATTCAGCCGAACATCTAAAGGGAAACCAGCTCTGCGATCGCGAGACGTCGTCACGGCCGCGGCACAGTCCAACTTTTGACGCCGACATTACAGCAAAGTGGACCTCCGCGTGCCTTTCCGGAAAAAAAGGAAAAAACAAAAAAAAACAAAGAAAACGTTCGCTCGCGGATGACGACGCTCTCGATCCATTCGAACCCAACACCAGAGGAACAGAAATTGGGAGACAGAAAGAGAAAGAAAGAGATGGAAAATAAAGAAAGGTTCGGAAGAAAGAAAAAAAGTGAGAGAGAGAGAGAGAGAGAGAGAGAGAGAGAGAGAGAGAGAGAGAAAGTGACAGCCATCTCACCGCCCGCGCCACAGCTCAAAGCACTCACTAAACGTCACGGGAGAGCACGGACAGAGAGGACTGCCGATTGGTGATGGTTGGTCAGTGTCGGTCAATTGTTGCTGTCTACGTTCAACGGGGCAAAGTGTCTATAGGCCTGGGACGTGCTTTTCAATAACCTACAAAGAGCACTGGCTCCTCTCCCCCGTGTTGTCGCAGTACGGTCGCCCGCGTAACGCCCGGACCGACGTACGCCGTGGTGCCACCTGACAGACTCCGGGAAATTCGAGAAAACGGTATTTCCTTCGGCCCATGCGCAAGAACTTTAATCGAATTTTGGCGTTGCAGCGCCGACAACGGCGACGCGACCTCGCTTCGCTGCACGTGACAGATTCCAGGATCACGTAAATTTGAATTTTGCCGCGCGCACGCGCTCGACCAACTGTTTCCTCAATTTCTTTTCCACAGTTGATTCAATAACGAGATAGGATTCGCGCGACAATAATTGCAAAGACGATCTTTTGCTTGGCTTTTCAGCGTTCTCACGATTTTCACTCTTCTTTCATTACTTTGAGATAAAGATGTCGCTCGAAAGGTGTTGCTCTTCTCGCATATGAAAAAAGCATTTAAAAAACATTTAGAAAGCATTTAAAAAGAACAGAAATCATCGCAACATTTTCTATCAACTATTTTGTTCCTTATTTGTCGCGATTTATGTCGTTACATGTATAATCGCGCTTAGTAACTGGATAATATTATAGAAAATTTACATTATCTCCAATAGCGATCTGCCCAGTGCTTACCCTATCAACGAAATACTATTAAAGACCTTCGACCCTGGGCAAATTTTCGTAACTATGGAACCCGGAGGGTCCAGAGATAATTGAAGAACGTTACCAACAATTAATAAAAATTTATGATTATTAGCATAAATATTTCGATAATATGTTATTAAATTCGTGATTTGTTATTACATAAAAGCTGTATAAATAAGTATGCATATTTTTAATGATATAATATCTTATATATTGTCAAAAAATTACAATTTTTCCTCTGCAGTTATCATCTCTATTGATAATCAAACTCGGATGATATCATTAAAATCACAGTTTTAAATAAAAATCGAGTATTATTTAAGTTTTAAACATATGTACACTGCAGTGCATTAATTCGCTGGGTCATAGTAGCGGTCCGACTTATCGACGTTTATTTTTTACTCAAATATTATCAACTTTACAGAAAAACTGTAAGAGACAAAAATCATTAATTTTCTTCTGATAGAACTCTAAGAATTTTTTCAAAATTTTTTATCAATTTTTTAGTATAGTACATTTTCTTATTTTCGATAAATCGAACCACTACTATGACCCAGCGAATTAATGCACTGCACTGTACATGTCTACAAAATTAATAAATTATGAAATTAGTATCGTATTATTAATTTATTATTCTTAATTTTTATTAAGATTAATTACTCTTAATTTATTACTCTTAATCACTTAAATTTTAAGTGATTAAGGTATGCGAATTTCCATAAGCGCCAAAAGTGCTTTTTAATAATATCTCGTCGGTGCATATTGATGAAACATAACAAATCTTTGAAAAATAAATTTTTTAATAGAAAAACATTAAGAGATTCTTTGCACAATAAAGATACAAAATCGATGAATTTATAAAAGTAAAATTGAAACGTTTGATTGACAATGCTTAAAATGTAAATGATAGTAAGCAGAAGCCTTAATCAGAGAGATTTGAAATCACCTTTTAAAAAATATGCACCTCTAAATTATGACTATCTATTCCTATTATCTCCATACCTTGCGCTCTCAAATTTTTATGCCACATTTGTAACAGGCGCTGACACTGCATCATATAATTAACGCTTGATTATAATGGGTAAGCTGATTTAAGTGAACAGAACCAACTTTTCGCGGTTGTTTATGTGAAGTTATGCTATATTGCCCACAGCATACGAGTGGCGCCATCCAGCTGCACGCCCCAGAATTCTCTCTTTTGTCTCTCGCGCGCAAAACAAAACACAACTCGAAATTCGATGACGCGAATTGTTAACTAACATGAAAAAATAAAAATCAAAACGTTTTACTTTTAATCTGCGCAATAATGTCCCGAACCGAACATTCTAAATTCATTTCCGACTGCACACGACGATGACTATAACGAAATAAATGGATCGAAATTAATTATGCGTCATATTTATTTTACTGTACGAATTTCTCTTATGATTTTTGTAAAATCATTGCTTTCTCTCCCCCTCCTCTCTCTCTCTCTCTCTCTCTCTCTCTCTCTCTCTCTCTCTCTCTCTCTTTCTCTCTTTCTTCTCTTCTCTTTCTTTTTAGGAATTAAATCTTTAATTGTCCCAAAAAGTCCACAAAAGAATACAAAAATTCTCTAAAGACGCGAAACGAGAATTTTACGAAAAATCACAGAAATACAAAAAATGCATAAAGATGACTAACATATGATTTGAATAATTTATAATTTTGACTTTATCATCGTCATGTCCAATCAGAAATAAACTTAGATATTATTATATAAATATTAGAATTTAAAAATTCGAGCTTTATTGACAATTACTAAGAATTTGCTCGATAAATCATACATCAATCTTAGCCATTAACAGATAAAGTATACCTATATTTTTCTATAGTATATCCTGGATTTGATAAAACGGCGAGGCAAAATATCGAGGCGATATTTCTATCCTACCCTAAGGCAGAATTCACAAGTCCCTTCTTATTTCAAAATTGTCTTATAATATGGTCCCCTGATTGATTCGTGATTGTACTTAAGACGGTCTTGAATATAAGGTCCAACTATAAATACTGATCTAGAGATCCTCTAACATAGTCTAGGTAGAGATCGGCCAAAGCTTCGGCATTGTGTGAAACCGGAAATGACATGTTTTAGAAATTCGTGTCATATTAACGCCATATATTTCACATATCACCTAACACTACTTGTTCATTATTATAACAAAGTTATAATGAACAATTATTAGAAAAAATGATAATTATGTTTAGGGAAGCACCTCTCAATAACTTTGACTTTGACATATATTGTCATCGTTCTGAGTGACCTTAAGAAAGTTTTAGCCATCGGACGCTACTCATTAAAAAATTATAAAGAAAATAAATTTAGAAATAATTTTTTCTTTTTATAATACTTATTTCAGAAAAAGCTACGAAAAAAAGGAAAAAGCTTGATCACGCCAACTACCAGGTGTACAAGTATGAAATGACGATTTTTTTCTAAAAAAAAAACACGTTAAATTCAGAAGAATGATAAAAAGAGATTTGTTCAAAGTATGCTCCATTGTTAGTTACACATTTTTCCCAACTTTCGGGTAATTTGTGGATACCACGCCAGTAAAAATCTTCCCCTTTTGCCGCGAACCATTCATCGAGCCATTTTTTCACATCTTCGTACGAACCAAAGCGCTGCTCAGCAAGTACGTGACTCATCGATGCAAACAAGCGATAATCGGAAGGAGCCAAGTCTGGTGAATAAGCCGCATGGGGTAGAACTTCCCAGCTGAGTGTCAGCCAACATGTCCCGAACTGATTTTGCCGTTTATGATGGAACATTGTCATGGAGAAAAATGACCTTGTGTTGCCTCTTTTGGTCGTATTCTGGTCGTTTTTTAAGTAGCGAACGGTTCAAATCGATCAATTGTTATTGATAGCGTTTGGTATTAATCGTTTCGCCAGGCTCATAATAGACCATACCCTTCTGGTCCCACCAAACACAGAGCATCGTCTTCCTGCCAAAGCGATTCGGTCTTGCGGTCGATGTGGATGGTGCGCCTGGGTCTACCCATGATTTTTTGCGCTTGTGATTCTAAAAGAAATCCACTTTTCATTCCCAGTAACGATACGATGCAAGAATGACTTTCTTCTGTATCGTTCGAGCAAAATTTCACATGTGTTTTTGCGTCTCTCCATCTGTCTCTCGTTCAATTCATGTGGCACCCATCTGCCGACTTTCTGAAGATTTCCCATCTCTCGTAGGCGATTGGAAACAGCTTGTTGACTAACGCTCAATTGCTCTGCGAGTTGTTTTTGTGTGTGAATCATCTTCATCCAGCAATTTGCAATTCCACGTCTTCGTACTTTTTGGGCGGTTTTCCGTGTTCCTTGTCTGCAACATCAAAATCTCCAATTTTGAAACGCTGAAACTTTTCGTTCACACGTTTTTTGCGATGGAGCATGTTCACCATAAGCTTTTCCAAGTAATTGATATGATTCCGCAGCAGTTTTCTTCAAATGAAAACAAAAAATTAATGCTGTCCGCGAATGCTCCTTATTTGGTACAAATTTCATATTAAACACAGCAACACAATGTTATGCAAACACTTTTCAATCAAATCACTTTGCGTGTTTGATACTTGTTGATGGTACAATAAAATAGCGTATAATGTTAAATCTTTATACTTCACACTGCATTGGTGCGCTATCTGTTTCTTAAATTGTCGTTTCATACTTGTACGTCTCATTTACAAACGTGGTATATAATTTTCGTGATAAATTAATTTTAAATAATTAATACTTCGTTAAGTATTACGATATGATTTCTGCTACTGTGGATTAATGGGAAGGGTACTGTAACTATAATTTATTGTACAATAACTAAAATTATGTTATTTGTAATGTCTTCTTGCCTCTCGACACACGATCGAGCTCAAGCGGTCGAGAAAACATTTTCAGTCGCTTCACGCTCCAAGCTCCACTGAAATGCCTCATTCGCTCTTAGCACCCGAAGCTCTTAGCACACCCGCCGAAGCTGACCGAAGCGCGAAAACATCGAACATAGGCTCATGCTTGTATGTGTGTGCGCGCTAGGCCGCCGACTGATGGCGTTAGTCGCGAGTATCGTAAATCGTCCCTGAATTGGCATCCTTGGTTCAGATGGCAACACTAATTGATGTTTCGAATATCCTAGATAATGTTGAAGTCTTCCTTCAAGGTGGAAACCTGCTTGCCTGCTTGCTCCAAAAGTGGACTGAGAAATAAAAGTTTGCTATCTCTCAGTAAATCCTTATTGAGTTGATGACTCCTCAATTCTTGTGCGAAGGCTGTTGCTTGAACATTCTTGATTAGATGTTGAATTGCAATCTCTAATTCGAGGACTCCAAGAGAAACCCGTAACTTAAGTTTGTGCCTTTAGCAGTTGTTGATGAAACGCAATGACTCGGAGTCTGTGATATTATGAATATGTGTTGTAAATGTCCTTCGCTCTCCAGCTCGATTGAGTAAATGAAATGAGAACTGTTTTATGTTGTTCTGGTATCTCCCTTTCACTTATTAGAGTATTGACCAATTGCATAAATAAATTGCATCTGCAAACCATGACGGCCCATTCCATTCAGAGCCTTGAATTGAGCAATGATAACATGTCTCTGGAAATTATTATATCTGTTGGGTTCTGAGATGATTCCACATAAATCCAATTGTCAGGATTTGATAGTTCTTGAATGTCGCTGACTCGGTTTGCCACAAAGATAGTCCATCTTCTTGAGCATAATTTGATCTATAGACTGATGGTCGAGTCTGATCAGTAATACACACGTTCGAAATCAATTTTGATGAATTGTAGAATCTTGTGTATTATATGAGCGGCTAACAATTCTGCACGCAGTTCTAGCCGTGGAAGTGACAAATTCTTTAATATGCCTTGCGTGATTTTGACATAATAAGCACATTATTGAAAATATTGTTGAAATTATTGTGTGTACTTGTAATAACTGTAGGAGGAAGAATTCATTTTTCAATAGACAATGAATTACTTTAAAATTGCACATATAAAAACTTTGTACATTTCAAACTTACATTGACATCATCTTTATAATTACGTAAATAATTTCACTTTTGTAATCTTATTCATTATCAGGATTTTATAAGTTTGGATGATAGTTACAAAAAGGTATTTAAAATAAAGTATCGATCACTAAGCATCATATACACTAAGTGCATTGATGACCGTAGAGTCTGTACTGTGAGAATAGATACCCGTTTATTCGTATCAATGAAGCTGATTTTCCACTTTCTTGAAATCCGTATGCACAATGATGCTTTGTGTAATATGGAGTGCATTCAATTGCGGCAGTTCTGTTTGATAATGAAGCCTCATTGAGTGTGCATATCTAGAGGAACTGCTTCGTCCCAGTCCAGTTTTAATTGCCATAACCGTTGCATGAAGATCTTCGCTGTAATGTTGTAATGACCAATCAGTTCCAAAGGGTCGAATATGTATGCAATATTTGATAGAATTGAGCGCTTTGAAGTTATTCTGATTTGATTAGTTTCATCAATAGAAATTCTAAATTGATCTTTCTTGAAGTTTTATTGCAATCTCAGTATCTTTATGTTGCAATCCTTGTCGAAGGTTAATGTGCCCCTGACAAATTTATTACTGACAGAGTTATTAGAAACCCATTTATATAAAACAAATCCAGATTTATTCAAAATGGTATTAATTTCTTCTTTGATGATTACGAATTCCTGGATTTGCTCCTGTGATGAGATCGTCGACATAGAAGTGTGTTAAAATTCTGAATGCTCCAATTGTCTGTGTTGATTCAAATTAGCTGTAATGTTTGCATAGCTAGATATGATGCACATGCTGTGCCATATGTCATGGTTTTTAGTTCGAAAACTTGCACATCATCTTCCTTATTAGTGCACCACAAAATTCTTTGATTAAACTTCGTTGATTCTCATGAATCAAGAATTGGTGAACATTGTTTATATATTTTTTGAATATCTGCTGTGAAGACATATTGTCATTGAGGAAACCTGATGAGCAATGTAAAGATATCTTGTAATCCTATCGTTATCACGTTGAGTGACATTCTTGAATCAATCTTACATGAAGCGTCAAAATTCCAACCTTTGTGATCATGTTAGACAGCTTCACAATTGCATGATGCGGAGTAGATGACATGTGGGATTTGCGTCGATTAGTTGTATATGATCAAGAATTTGATATTCATTAAATTGTGTACTGTTCTTTTAATTGTAGATTCTTGCTCAGTTTGCGCTCTAGCGAATAGAAACGTTTCAATGCGATGTCATAAGAATTGCTTAATGTGCGGCACCTTGTTTGAAAGGCATTTCCACTACGAATCTGTCTTGAATGTTGCGATAATGAGTTTCCTTGAAGTGCTTTTGGCATTTCTTTTCTTCTGCCGTAAATGTAGGTTGATCAATGACCTGGTCGAGCTATCAAAATTTAGAAATTGCCTTCTTCAAACTCGCAATAGGTGATTGTATTGTTACATGTTGTTGTGCCTTGGATTGACTCAAAGTCTGTGTGCATCTGCCGTCAAATATCCAACTGAATAATGTCTTCTGAAGCAATGGATGATTGGGAGATTCCTTGATCTGACCAACATAGGGTGTTCCAAAATGCAGATGCAGATACACACAGGCAGATCGCTTATTTTTTTCAATACGAAACAATGGATAGTAACATTGAACGCATGATGTTTTGAACTTATGTTTAACCATTTCATGTGTTTGCGTCCATGACTGATTAATTTCTATCACTGGAATGTTAGTAGCTCTCGTGTAAAACCTAAACGATGAATCAAATCTTTTGTAGCGAAATTTGATTGGAAGCCCGAATCTAATAATGCTCGACATGTTTGTGCTCCCTGGCAGTCCTTTACGTTTATCAATGCCATCGAAAGAAGCACTTGTGTAAATGAAGTATAATTCATTATATGCAAAACACTTGTCGACAAGAGTGGTAATGTTTCCTTTCTTTGCGATGAGTTCACAGATTCTATATCATTTGATTATGTTATACGTAGCAACGTATGATGTTTGCCACTTGTCTTGTAATTGCTTGTCCTGTACGTTTTGACTGTGTGGAATGAAAATCGAAGACAATTTAAATTTATGCTCTGTTGGCGATCTTGCTGCGTGCACGATGGATTTGTGATGGCACGGCCATGCGATCACTGTCCAAGCGTTTCCCGCGGTATAATTGCTTCGAGGACACTTGGTCGAGATTTTCTCTGCTTTCCAAATTTTATTTAAACAGACCTCAAATGCGAACGAACGTGTTTTACAGTAGATGCGGAAAGCATGTACGATCTCAATGGTGCGATAAAACTTATTCACCGCGAGGCGAGACACATGCTGTCGACGAGACAGTTTGAGCGGCCATGATGATCTGAGTGTTTCTGAACGATTACGCGCGACGCATGCGTCGCTTAACAATCGACATCTCGTGGATTGATCGATTCTTTAACGATTAGACGCCGTAAAGGAGTATCGAACATGCTCTTTAACATTTAAAATGAACTTCAGGCGAAAGCTTGTGGATACATGTGATACTACTCTTATGTATGCGCCCTTGAATTACGATGATGCAGTAGGCTGCCCTTGTCACTTTCGATCAATTGTTTCTAAGATGTGACACCTACGTTCCAAAAACTCTAAGCAGTTTCAAGGACTCTCTGCGCCATGTGGGAATTATTAATGTCCGTGAGATTGTTTTCCCACTCTTTGTTCGTTGTGGCATCCAACTTTCCAGTCACTAAGTAAATAAGAGAATGTCATCCCAAGAATATGAAAATGGGACAGCCAATTGTTTTCAATGCTCGCAAACTTAGAAACGCCTTAGAACGCCATCCACTAGCTGACATAATTTTATAATTTTCTTTAGCAATGGGCGAAAATTTAAATAATGACTTTGACATGTTTTTGAATAATTGATCGCATGTCATCGTATTGATTTTCCAGCATCTGTCATGCCTCCGTAAATGTTAGCTGCGATTTCTAATGACTGGATCTTCTGCAGCCTCTCCCTTTAGAGCTGCCTTGAAATAAAGGAATTTTTGTTCCTGAAATTGACTAATGTATCATCGAATTAAATGTGATAGATGTCATAGAATGAATACCATTCTTCGAAAGAACCTGAAAAAGACGGCAGATTAATTTTTGAAAGATGCAAATTATTTGTGCGTGCTTGCATATAATTGTTGAGTGAATTGAACATCGAAGTTGATTGCTTCGTTTACTAAAATCAAGTCTTGAAACTGCGTTACACATAATACTATGTAACGTTAAGCGTTTTATTTATGTCGAAGCAATCGAATTGACTGACTGACTGATACTGATCAAAATCGTTCGAAAATATTAAAAACTTCAAAATAAAGATATATCAATGTACTGTGAGCTAAAAGTTAATGCGAAACAATGATCACTTTACGTAGAAGTTGTGCGTCTCTGAAAGGGGGAGGGGGATGAGAATCGGGAAAGAGAGTCGTGCGCCCTTTTGAGGTGAGGAGGAGTGAGAGTCGCTTCGTGTGGGAAATCGTAAAAATTATGGGAAGTTATGGAATATATTTTAAAGCAGGAAATCTTGTTTCATATAGTATTAGGTGTACAACTTTGCTTCCGCCGTTTTCTTATAGATGGCTTTAGCGGTAAGTGGTGGTCGAAATAAATAGATCATAGACGTCATACAATAAACTTGGGGATCTGTCAACATAACCCCATAGAAACATTAGTCGATTTATGTCTGCATCATAAAGTTATTCTCGATTGAAAATGTCAGTTTATGAGTCATCAAATTCTCGTCATTTGTGGGAGGTTTTAATTTTTTGCTTCAATATGAAGAAATCTGCGGCTGAGGCTCATCGAATGCTCTCAAATACTTATGGTGAGGCCGCTATTAGTGAAAGAACGTGTCGTGAGTGGTTTCAACGCTTCAAGAACGGTGATTTTGACGTCCAAGGTCATGCTCTGTATTTGGTGGGACCAGCTCGGCGTAGTGTATTATGAACTGTTAAAACCGACTGAAACAATCACAGGCGATCGGTATCGAACGCAATTGATGCGTTTGAGCCGAGCATTGAAAGACAAACGGCCGCAATACAACGAGAGACACGATAAAGTGATTTTGCAGCATGACAATGCTCGACCCCATGTTGCGAAAGTGGTCAAGACATACTTGGAAACGTTGAAATGAGAAGTCCTACCCCACCCGCCGTATTCTCCACGTTGCTCCTTCTGACTATCACTTGTTTCGATCAATGGCACACGGCTTGGCTGACCAACACTTCCGGTCTTATGAAGAAGTAAAAAATTGGATCGATTCGTGGATAACCTCAAAAGATGACTAGTTTTTTCGACGCGGGATTCGTACGCTATCCGAAAGATGGGAGAAAATAGTGGCCAGCGATGGACAATACTTTGAATCATAAATGTATAATCAGTTTTTTACAATAAAGCCTCGAATTTCGGAAAAAAAACGGCGAAAGCAAAGTTGTACACCTAATAGTATTTTATCAAATCTTTTGACTGTTGAAGTTATTATTTTCAATAATGTCCATGGCATATCTTTAATATCGCTCTTTTAAAATAGTAATAATTTGTGCTTCTGGTTTATGTAGTCGTTTTAGCCGATTATATTCAATAATTGCTTCTTCACTAGCTATTATAGATGAAGAATCATAATTAATCAATCTATCTAAAAATGTTACTCGAAATAATGTAACATAAATTTAACCGCAACTAAATAGAAATACCTATATCCATAACAACTTCACGGTTAATTCTTGACTTTTATGAACGGTGATAGCATAACTCAAAGATAAAGGAAATTGTTTTCTAATAACAAATGCTTTATTCATCACTTGACACTTACTCTTTCATTAAAATATTTTAAACCAGGTAATAAAAGAAGAGTTTAATCTTTTCTACATCTACCGCAACTTACACAACAGTAAATCGGCGGAGAATGAGACAAGAGAAATTAAATTTTATTCTCATATA
>NW_017259498.1:267546-268589 GCF_001594045.1 Atta colombica | reverse complement strand
ATATAAAATATGTATTTAATAATATAAATGATATTTAATACATATTTACAAATATATAACTATAAATATTTGTAATTATATTTTTTAAATGTCATTTATGTTGATTAAATCAGATATCATTTGTATTATTAAATACATATTTTGTATCTTATTATTGAATAATTTTATTGAATAATCTCATTATTAAATATATTTATACTATACTAATATGTAAAATTTAATTTGTCTCATTCCCCCTTGTTTAGTTATCCATCTAATCTTATTCTGCATTATTAGTAAAGAGCATGCCTCTATTCATGGGCAGACATGCATATTATCATCTTCTGCATTATGACTTAAAACTTCACGATCGTCTACGACTTCTATGTAAAGGACCCTTAATGCGTACTCCTGCCCATAAGCAGATAGGCAACCCGATTTACTGTGTAGGTAGACATTACCAGAGAGAAACCTGACAAAGATAATGAGAGCTTTTTTCCTGTAACCGCAAACTTTCCCGCGCATTACTGCCCTCTGAAGAAGTGGATTTGTTTGAATATCAAACAAATTAATTTAGCGAATTTTGTTTTATAATACGCGTCTACATAAAAATGGAATTACAAAGTTATATTTTTTTGATGCAAATTTTCAGCCCATTTTTATCAAACATAATTATTATTATAGTCTGTAAGTATATTTCAAAGTCTCTATAATCACTAACAAAATTACAATCTTTGAATACACTTCAAACTTTTCGATATAACCTTTAATTAAGATTTAATTAATTACTCGCACTCGTTTATATCAACATATTATAAACAAAACTTGAAATATAAACTTGAAATATAAACTTGAAACATAATCTAATAATTTCATTTCCTTTTTCTTTTTTTCGGGCTTCCACTGAATGATTATAACATATCTTCTTTATAAGATATTTTGTCTGATTTTTTCGAGTTTTCCAGGTCTGTAGCAACCCTAACTGATTATCGATAATTGATATAAATTTGTATACCGCTGAAAATTTGTCACTTAAAATTGAGTAAAAGTTTTTAATAGTATCT
>NW_017259498.1:256735-267446 GCF_001594045.1 Atta colombica | reverse complement strand
TATATATATATATACATATATATATAAAGTATTGAGAAATTCTTGAACTGCCATATCTCTAAATACATAAAAAATTGTCGATAAAAATAATCCAAATGGGAAAAATAATAAGAGTCAGTGCATGATTTTTAATGCGCTAAAAAATTTTAGAGCAAAAAACTGCACACTAACTTATTGTCCTTCCTGTTATATTGTGTTTGTAAATATTTCTGGCATCATATTAATTTTCACCATATATTCATTGCGTGCATAGCGGAAGGATCAAACAATTAAATTTTTATTAGATAAAATTATTTAAAAGTAGTTTATCATAATATCATATCACGAGTAAATTTTTCTAGTTTCCATTTGCGAAGAGAAACTTCTGACTAAACTAACTACTGACTACGAAGTTGAGCCAATAAAGCTTCATTTTTGCGACATTCAATAGTAAGCTGTCTAACTAACATATTTGCCGTAACATATTTGCGTTGCTGCTCTACGAGAATGACGAATTGTCGACTAAGCGCATCTCGCCTTTCTTTTGCGTCAGTACACCTTTTTTTCACCTAAATAAAAAATTATTTGGCCTTTTGACCATAGTCACTGTTTTGGATCCACGCTTTAAAAAAATGTATTTTCGATCAAATTTAGCATGCGCAAATGCAATTTCAAAAATAAACAAACAAATAAAACATATGACGCAAAATAATGAATATAATAGGGTTGAATCTTCTGTGGAAGAAATAGAGATGAAGCAAGCATAATACTTTAATGATTAAAATAATAAAATAATACTTTAATGACTAAAATGAATCATAACATAAATGAAAACAATTCTGGACTAAATTTACATGTAGAAAAATTTAAAAAATTATTTAAGTCAGCCGATTGTACATTAAAATCTAATCCAATAGAATATTGGATTTCCCATAAAGTTATAAGCAAATTTAAGTAGTATAACGCTTGAATATTTCAGTGGTAGGGACATCAGTTCGAATGTTTTCACGAAGAACGCAGGAACAGAAAACATTATGACGGATAATCGTAATCGTCTTAAGGGTGACCGATTATCCCGATTATTTTTAAGTTCACTAAATATTTCCGATTGGCACTTAGAAAAACTCACAAAGTGAAATAAGTAGGATATTAACCTTTGACTAGCAGGATATTGACTTTTGTGGATCGATACTCGGCAAAATGATTACTTTTTAATAAATACTTCAAATTATTAATTAAAACAAAGAACTGGCATTTCCTGACCTTGCATGCATGAAAAGAACGATTTTGCTGTGCATAAAAATTTAGCTAGATACAGATCTGAAAATAAGTGTGCTAATAAAACCTTGATATAAAATGATAAAGATTCTTGATAAAGATTCGATTTTCTATTTTTTATGTAAGATATTGACTAATAAGATATAATCTAATATTATTCATTGTATTTATCATATTAAACCTGTGCAATAAAATAAAAGAATGAAGTATATATTTCATTCTGTATAAATGGCACAAGAGATGTATGCATGTGTGCATTGAATTTTTTTTATAAGTTTACAGTACAATTAGCTTCGATCTTTTAGATCAATTTCCGCTAAATTCTTTGGTGCTCGATTTTTTTTCTTTGGCGCTCGAAGGAAACAGATGTCGTAGCGTCTTTTCGGAACGTAACCCATATTCCGAGACGAGCATGAAAAAAAGTGCGTTCGACTCGCGGAACTCGCCTCTATGCGGATACCTGCGAGACAAGAATCTAACCGCGTCCTACCAGATACCTTCACTATTCTCGCTCCTCTTCTCTCTAGTAGGATCATAATTTTAAAATCTTCACGAGTTTGAACGTATACATTAAATGAAATTATAATCTTGGATCAACAACAAGTAAATGTATACAAACATTATCAGATATCTTTAACTAAGTGATGATGATATTATTTCTAAATATAGCAAAGCATTTAAGGTAGTTAAACAGTCCATGGACATATCTCGATATATTTGTGTTTCATGTGAAAGATGTGTTTTACAAAAGAAGTGTATCTGAAATTAGTAGATTAAAAAACAAGATTAGATATTCCAATTTGGAGAGATTTAATGGCGTATGTAAAAAATCATAATATTAACCCACAATACATATGTAATTATTGCGAATGAAAATTTAGTAACAAATTAATGCCTGCAAATTAATGCTTTCGTTTTAAATAATCTATTTATGCAAAAAATATTCCTGAAGTAATAGCGTTTCTTAATACATTTGAAGAAATTCTTATGCAAAGAGCTAAAGCATTTCAAACTGTTCTTAAAATAGGAACTGTAACTGAACAAAAAGTTGCCTCAAAGACAGATAGTATAGAAAGTAAAAGATAGAACATTCTATTGCCATTATATTTACAAAAAACATTGAATAAAATATGTTCAAATGCTGATCTAATAAGTAACAAAAGTGAAATATATATTTTAATCAGAAGTATTCCAACAAAATCTAAAATTATTTGGGAATTGGTAGATGTAAAAAAAATATTTGATGCTGGTTAAAATGTAACAATCCTCTATACAAATATATTATACTGCCAGATACTCACGATAAATTATATTCGGAGAAGAATATTTGAAATTGGAATTTTTTGAAGTAAAAGACGAAAATGATAGTGAATCTGTTTCAAATAACGATATATTTACTGAATTCAAAAATTGAAACACAAGAAACATAACGTAGAAACCACTATATTAAATAATAAAGGTGAAGCCTGTTAACTTAGATAATTGATAATAAGAATAATTATTACGAGTATACTATTTATCTTTTATGTAAAAAAAAAAAATCACGTAAGTGCTACTGTCTTATTTCAAATGTTAAAAATTCAAGAATTATCGTTGGACAATCGTGAAAAATTTTTAGATTTATTGTGTTTCCCAGATTTATATTGTTTTAATGTTAATGGACAACATAAATCTAGACAAATTAAACTCCATGATCACGAATTTATTAAAGTTCGTTTGACATCTAAACACCAATTCAGACTAAATCAACAGTACTTATTTTATTTTTAAATAATGCGAATAATCGTCAATTAGTTTGTACTTACCACAATTTATGTTTATAAATTGTAATTAATTTGCGAAATTGTTATATATATGGCTTCAGAATATTTGCAAGCAATGTATGAAGATTTATTAGAACTTAATTTGAGTACGATATTTTCCACTTTAAGAAATACGGAACAATACTGACGCAGACCAAAAAATGATTTAAATTGTATGCTACAACATTACGGACTTACGACATGGTTTTTCACATTAAGTCCGAGTAAATAGATGTGGGATAATTTAGATCAATACATTCGCTCCCCTCGTGGGACCACTATCTTGTCGTGATGAGGGGGCTCCCTCATAGACTGTTCCTTGCAGTTGGCGCTTGCTGGTGAAGTGGTCGGCTAGGGGATATTGGCTCGTAGATATCCTGTACAAGTTTTCCGCTAAATAGGAGAGGCCTGTACAACAGGGCACCCCACTGGAGTTATTCGGGCCGCAGACTCTGCTCTCTTTGGGGAGATGAAGAATGACGCGGTCTAGAGCCCCCAGGGGGGGGAGGAGGGAGATTAACGGGAAGGCATCCCGCTTGCCCGGGACCCCGCGGCATGGGAATGAAGCCGTAGTGTGGACTGGATGCCATCTCAGTCCGCCGGATAGCTCGCGTAACAATTTTCGAGTAGGGAATACCTACCGGAGCGGTGGACTCACTCCCGATCAGAGGGGGGTGTTCGTATTTTGCAGGAAATCATAGCATTCACACTTAACAACCATTTTGGACAAGGAAGCAGTTATGGCTGCGTTGAAGTACGAGAGGATGGAGATCAGGAGAGCAGGATCCGTCTCCTGCGAGCATCAAGGAGACTTCGCGGCGGCGCGAAGGATCCCGCCATGACGAGGGTCCCAAGAGGACACATTTGAAATGGACGTTACTATGGCCGTGACGGAAGAAGCACCGGATCCGTCCAGCCATGGAGGATTAATATCCCATGAAACTGACCAGGCTTTCTTCATCCTATCCACGAGAGAAAGGGATGAGCCGAGGCCCGGCACATCTGCAGCCGGAAATCTGACGCGTATCAATTCTACGTCGTCTCTGGCGTCATCCACGACGCTCTTACAAGAGCGGAGCCTCCCGGAAGAGAAGCGTGGAGATTAGGGACAAGATCATTTCACTAAGTGAGGACTCCTAACAATTTTAGCAGCAATAGGCCTAAAAATACGAGCCGAACAAGTCGCTACCCATCTGCAAGAGAGACATCCTCAATCCTTTAATACAAGCGAGTAGCAAAAGGGCCAAGAAGTATCTGAGAGACACCTGTAAGCTGATAAGAAGAGGAGTATGCTCATTAGACCATAGGCGAGCTATGAGAAATATCACCAAGGAGCTTGGTACGTTCTGTAAAGTCGCAAAAAAATCTACGAACCTAAAGGGAATTTTCCGTAAATATATTTGGGAGGCGAATACGAGAATATTCGCTGCGTACGCAATATTAAATATAAAAGGGCGCATGGGGACCTACCCACACACCCCCTCACCCAAGGGAGAACCCGCGCTTGGAGGAATACAGGAGGAAGATATCCAATCTTTACAAAGAAACAGCATACTTGCGAGAGCAGCTGAAGATCAGCATTACAACGGTGAAGGAATTAAAGTCAATTCTTCTGCACATAAAGCAACCGGGTTCGACGATCCTCTCGACGACTGCGTCGGCCAACGAAGATGGGAGCCGCAGAGACGCAGAGCGTGAAATGCTGCAGTGAACTAAGGCTGTGATGGAGAGTTGCTCCAAGAAGCGGTAACAATAAAGAGGGAGAACTCTACAGGAACTCTTCATTCCGGAGGAGATGCGGAAGAATCCCATCCCCCCCCCCAGCGTGGAGACCACCAATACAGATTTCCACACTCATAGACAAAGGGAGCATTAGGCGGACCCAGAGTAGGAGACCAGCACATGCCGACCCCCTCCATCTCGGGACGAATACAATCGACTCTAGAAAACGTGCTTCCAATTCTGTTGACGAAAATGGGTTATATGCCCATCAATGGGGGTCAAATGATGAATTTTACGTCTCGAGTTTCGCCGCGATTCGAAGTGACCGGAAAAGGAAGTGAACCGGGTGCGTAACCTTACCTCGTGCACCCGTAGGCAATCGAGCCCTGCCGTTTTCGTCATATCGTGAAACTTAAGCAATGGTTATGACGCGGAAAGAGTGCAGAGCCAGCAAAAAGGCGATCAAAATGAACGCGGTAACTGATATGCAGGCGATGAGAGAACGAATCACACCGTAGTACTGAAACATTGGACAACGCGGGCTCAAGATTGGAGGTGGCAATAACAGGCACAAGGATCGCAGCAATAGCTGAAGAAGCAGATCAAAGCAATAAGAATGTAACGCGCGTGAGAAGAAAGCACCGACGATGTTGGAACTGCGAAATCCACTGATGAGATCCCCAGGGCGGCGGCGGTATCGGTGACCTGCCCTCGCGGGGGATACGCGGAAGCGATGCCAAGGAGAGGGTGAATCTGGGATCCAGGATTTACACATCAAACTGGATCAGCGGTCCCGGACCTGGAGAGAGCCAAGAAGACGGATCTCCTAACCGCTAGTCTAAGGAAGGCCCTTCAAAACCGGGAGGGAGTAAAACGCCCTCAGAAGAGGGCGAACCTCCAAGATCTCGACGTCTCGAACTCTCCCGAGAAGATCGCAAAGGGGGTGGCACGCAGCGGCGACTGTGACCGGAAGGATATACGCGTAAGTAATATCCGCATGGCCCAGAGCAGACTTGGGACAGTTTGGGTGCGCTGTTTGGGTGGACGCGGTAAAAAAGATCTTCGCGGAGACCCGACTTCGGATCGGATGCCGCGTGAAAGTCCTCCCTTAGAGGTCCTTGCAATATTACAGATACCTTGGGATAGAACACGTGCGGGCGGCGTGTCCGAGCGAAGTGGACCGCGGCGGATGCTGCTAACCACTGCTCTGGTAGAACTTGCTCACTCCTTGATCACAAGTATAAGACCAGGGGGATCCCCCCCCTTCCTCCGCTTTCGGGGCTATCCCCGCATTCTGGCTGGACGCCAGAAACGAAATCGCAAGGAGGATGCAATAATAAGTAGGGATAGGATGCCCCCTGGCATTTTTTAGGCGACCTGGGCCAGGATTTTTTCCTTACTCTTTCGCGGAACGAAGGATCGGACCCCAACTGGGCGATCAATGGGCGCGGCTTCGTCGCAATCGTCTGGGGGATGGGGGGTGCTTCGCAGCCCCCCTGCAGGAAGATGGCGGAGAGGAGAATCTTTGACACGATTGAGTGGGAGCCCATCAGTGTAACAGCCTGCTACCTGCCGCCTAGCTGGAACTTGGCGGACTCTGAGTCGGCGCGGGACGCTATCGGGGATAGCTTTGTCAGGGGACGGTGTTCGGAGTCGGCACTGATCGTGAGGGACTTTAATGCCTGGTCACGGAAGTCCTCCGCAATGGACGCCAGGGGAAAGCTGTTGGAGGAGTGGACCGACGGGCTCTGCCTCCTGAAGAGAGAAAGTTCACACACATTCGAAAGTCGGGGTGGATCTATTGTGGATCTCACGTGAGCCAACCCCGTCCATCGAGAGAGGTCCGGGATTGAAGGGTGCTGGACACAGAAACTCTTTCAGATCACAAATATATTGCCCTCCATCTCGGACGCGAAACTATGGCAGAGCTCTTACGTCAGAAAGAGATCAACACCAAGAAGATGGGTTCTCCAGAAAATTAATAAGAACGCCTTTCTTACGTATGTAGAAACGATGGGAGCCCTCCCTCCCCGTCAGGGTGCTGCGAACTGGACGAAGTGGATTCACCAAGGCGAAGAGGCTTCGCAACGTCATGTGGGAAGTGTGCAATACCTTGATACCTCGCAGTCGCCGCCAGTTCACAAGGCGGCTTACTGATGGAGGAAGGAAAGGAGGAAATAATTGCCCTAAAGTGGTTCTCCCATCGGGCGCCTACCTGCAGGCCAAGGCGAATGGGAAGGAGGAGGAAATCGGATACCATCATGCTGTCCTCTGAGCCGCACGAAGGGAGCTGAGATGCTTGATCCAGGCGGTCAAAGATTAGGCGTGGCAGGAGCTACTCTCCTCGCTAGACAGGGACTCGTGGAGGAGGCCCTATAAGATAGTAGCAAAAAGATTGCACGTGGGTGGGCCTCCCCGAGTGCGTCCCTGGATTCCCGGCTCCTATGAAATCGTGGGCAACTTATTTCTGACGGACTGCGGGGACATTCCCTCTACATATCGCTCGCGTTTGAATGAGGGGAGGAGCTAGGAATTATTGGAGACGAGATAACAAAAACCTTTCGGGCTAAGGGAACCCACCAAAGCCCCTGGACCGAAAAGATTTGGGCCTTAGCCGCCGATACAATGGGGGAGTACCTGCTTATTCGACGAGTGCCTCAAATGCGTTTTCCATGGAAGAGTGTCGGATTTATTCTCCTAAGGAAGGAGGGGAAGCTCGTGGACTCCGGCAGAGTATCCGGCCTATCTACCTATTGAACGAGACGGACAAGCTTTTCGAGAGGGTTATCGCTGCACAAATTGTTCGACAACTCCTCCGGGAGGGTAGCCTATCAGTTAGGCTTCCGCGGGGGCTGCTCTAAGGTGGACGCGCCATGATCCGCCGGGTGCACGCCTTCGCGGAGGCCAACACGAGGGAGGAGAGGGTGGTTGTGACGGTGTCTTTCGACATCATCAACGCATTCAACTTCTTCCCCTGGGGCCAGGTAAGGGAGGTGATAAAGTATTTCCAGATGCCTCCTTACCTGGCCACTATCGTCGAGGATTACTTCCGAGGGAGGAGCCTGACATACGTGGATGGGAACGATGCCGAGCACGGAGTGACGATCTCGAATGGAGTTCCATAGGGATCCATACTAGGATTTCTACTGTGGGATTTCTATTGTTATGCCTGGCGTATAACATCGTCCTCCGTATTGCCACTGGGAGCCGACGTGATCTGTTACGCGGACGATACCATGGCTCGCGGGGGATGACTAAGAAGAAACGGTGGGTAACACCTTTTATGCCACTCGTGTCGTGGACTCCATCAGGGACCTGGGATTGAAGATATCTCCCCAGAAAACCGAGTGTATATTCTTCCACAACAAGAAGAAGGCCTCCTCTTTCCTAGGTCTTTGTTGGAACGATCAGCGTCCGGGTGAGTCCCATGATTCATTATCTGGGACTCGTTTTGGCAGATGAGAATTCAGCGAGCACTTTGTTGCGCTGGTCTCCAAGGTGAGCAGAATGGTGGATGCGCTTACCCGCCTGATGCTCAATCTGGATGATCTGGATTCCTTGATGAGAAAAATGTACGCGGACGCCATCATGTCATACATACTATACGGCACCTCCGTGTCTAATAGAGAGGCCGAAGGCAGCGCTAGTATTAGACATGCGCTTTACAGCGTGCAAAAAAGAATGGCCCTCCGCCTGACCTGCGCGTACTATCTCCTACGGCCACAGCCCTTGCGGGTATGCTGCCTGCCTATTTGACGGCGGGCGTTCAGGAACGATCCCCTCTCTTTAATCGCCTGGACGCGGACATACTCTCGTGTTCGGGCGATCAAAGAGAGGGGATCGTTCCGGTGTCAAATGTCGTGGACGCCATAAGGGAGAGACGATATGCGTACAATTGCTGGGAGTTCTAACTAGCGGCTACGGCACCTGAACAATCGACGCCCTCGAGTCCTGCCTATAGAAATGGGGGCCGACGGGGGTGAACTCGTTCCTATGGATGACGCAGGTACTCTCCAGATGTTTCGACGAGTATCTGTGTTATATAGAGAGGGAGTCCATGGTACACAGTGCCCCTGTGCGGCCGACCGAGACTCAGCATTGCACACGTGCAACGGTGTATCTGCAATGGGATGAACGCCGGGCCCTGATCGCGGTGGTAGATGGGAAATATCAAGGTATGCAGCATTTTCGTGTTAATTTGGATTAAAAATGTGCCAATTATTGAATCTTCTGTTGAAGAAATTTCTAAGTTTATTTTATAATATATAAGTTCTAAAATGCCGGATAAAAATATTTCTCCATTATTATATAAAGCGAGTTATATAAGCGAGTTAATACGTATTAACAACATAAACATAACGATTATTGTCTTCGTTCTAAGAAAAAAGGGCGAAAAATTAGTCGTTTTGGTTTTTCACATCCTGTTACGTTCATTGTCAGAAATGTTATAAGTTCGGTAGCAGGAAGAAAACAATTAAAACATAGAAGTAAACTTTATGACCTTCCCCGAAGAAATATTGAAGTCAATATAAACGATTATGATCCTATTCTTCTTACTACATGGGAAGGAAATATAGATACAATTTCACGCTGAAAAATCAACGATTCTTATTGGATATGTTAAATACATTAAAGAAGGAAAAAGTGAATTATTCGATTCTAATCTTGAGAGTAAAAATCAGAAAAACAGAAAAGTGGCGAGCTATCTTTCGAATATTGGTTTACGATTCATGAATAATAGGGAATGTGGAGCTCTTGAAGTTGCTGATACATTGTTAAATATATTCCTTTATACGGGACTGATCGAAATATCAGTATTAAATGGTTAGATGTTAATCAAATACGATACAAAAAAGTTAAAAGTTAAAAGTTGTAAAGAAATTGAAGCTCTTCACATAGATTCTACAGATATATTTTGTCTGTCTATAATAGACAATCATTATCCATACAGACCGAAAAAATTTGAATCAATGTCTTTATACGAATTTGTAAAATGATATTACGAAATGATATTACGAAAATAAAAAATCACGAAATAAAAATATAATGTATTATAAGATGAACAATGGTTATTATCTTAAACAGCAACAGCATGGATATTTTATTAATTATTATAAATATATTGTTAGGTATAGTGTTAAGGTATAAGTATAATATTTTTTGTCATTACTTCTTATGTTTAAATCATGGCGTAAAATAGAAGAACTTAAAAATGAATGTGATACATATGCAGAATCATTTCACAAGATAGAATTATATCTTGTTCAAGTATTACAGTATCATGAAAGAATGGAGGAATTGTAAAAAGCATTAGAAACAACAAATCAATTAGTTCAACAACAATTCGATACTGAGCAATTATAGCGATACAACAGCAATTTGATACTGAGCTATTCCTTCTGACTGTTCCTTTTATATTACGCTACTTGTTAGAGTGATGGGGGGAAAAGAAGAGAATTGTGAATGGAGGGAAGGAGGAGAGATGGGAGAAATTGGTCAGTCTTCAATAACTGTTATATTCTGTTTTATTACAGCAATATAACAGTTATATAACTGCGTTTACTGAGTTATTATTATCTTATAAATGTTCAATTTCATTTTGCTCTAGCTTCTTGAAACAGTTGGAGGAATAAGTTTGGATATACCGTAATAATACTCGACATAACTGTTTACTGTAATTCATTTCCATCATTCAAATATTAAATGTTTTTTAAGAACAGGTATCTAGTCACACATTTCCATGATGAGATTCTTCTTTTATAGATTATGTCACGTTTCCATATATTGATACAATTCGATTACACTCACTTGATAACACGAGGAATTTATTAACTGGTTTATCAGTTAATGACTAACAATCACAAACAATTGATTATTCGTGTGATTTTCAATCACACGAAGCTTTAAAACGTGTATAAGTCCGTACACAA
>NW_017259498.1:221878-256024 GCF_001594045.1 Atta colombica | reverse complement strand
AAATTAGACAATGATTGCGTGCCACAAGTACTATAATAAACCTATTAACATACGATTAAGTCTAACAAGTATTTCAGTATGTCAAATTGTAAGAATTCGCTCTTAAAATTCAATGAACTGAAATAATAAATAATGAAATAAATAATTGTATGATTTGTAAATCAATTATTAGGAATACAAATAAGTTTCCGCCGTTTGCAAAAGACGGCGCCATTAATAAACTATATAGTTAAAATTGTTTGATGTAAAACGACATATCGTAAGATTGGACATCCGGCAACACCATAACCTTGAAATATGAGCGATTTTGTATCAGCATCATATTAGGTGTACAACTTTACTTCCGTTTTTTTTCCGAAATTCGAGGCTTTATTGTAAAAAACTGGTTATACATTTATGATTCAAAGTATTGTCCATCGCTGGCCACTACTTTCTCCCATCTTTCGGGTAGCGTACGAATCCCGCGTCGAAAAAACTGGTCATCTTTTGAGGCTATCCACGAATCGATCCAATTTTTTACTTCTTCATAAGACCGGAAGTGCTGGTCAGCCAGGCCGTGTGCCATTGATCGAAACAAGTGATAGTCAGAGGGAGCAACGTTTGGAGAATACGGCGGGTGGGGTAGGACTTCCCATTTCAACGTTTCCAAATATGTCTTGACCACTTTCGCAACATGGGGTCGAGCATTGTCATGCTGCAAAATCACTTTATCTCGTTTTATTGCGGCCGTTTGTCTTTCAATGCTCGGCTCAAACGCATCAATTGCGTTCGATACCGATCGCCTGTGATTGTTTCAATCGGTTTTAACAGTAATTACAACAATGAGAAACGGCATGAGTCACAAGATCCTGATAGATGTTCAAAATATAAGCTAGTAAAGCAATGCAAGATTTTAAAGATCTTGATAATAAATGTAATTTATCGAAGAAATCGATATGTCTGAAATGATGTTAAAATTAAATGCAGATCAAAAAAGAATATTTAATAAAGTTAGTACCGTTATGTCAGATAAAAAATTATTATAATTGTATGGTAATGGAGAAGGAGATATCGGAAAAAATTTCTTGATTAAAACTATTAAATGCTGGATAAAACAAAATATCAGCAAAGATACTGCTATAGCGACACCCACTGGTATAGCAGCGTTTGGTTTGACAGTACATAGATTGCTTCAATTAACAGTTGAACATGATAATAATGAATATTATCATGATAATAATGATAATATTCCTAAGCACCATTAGCTGATTACGTTTTAAAAGTTTTACGAGCAGATCTCAAAGATGTTCTTTTTATAATTGATGAAGCTCAATGATATCTAATTTAACTTTATTGTACATACATCTACAATCTGAAATATTCAATACTATCGATTGTGATGATGGTTGATTTGGACAAAAGTTTATTCTTTTATTTGGAGACTTCAATTACTTTCTTCTTACATAAAGACTCTGCCTTTGTACGTTTATGAATGAAAAAATTTAAAAATTTCTTGGTCCCTTACACACTATTAATTTATAGATTACGGTATCACTATAATTCACGGCGTCTGGTTATTTCGCCTAATCGCATCGACGAAAAATCGATCAATCCACAAGACGTCGATCGCTAAACAACGCGTGCGCCACGTGTAATCGATTGGAAAAGATCAAATCATCATGGCCGCTCTAACTGTCTAGTCGACGCACGTGTCTCGTCTCGTGGAAAGGTATCGTCGCGCTACCGCTGAGATCCTTTCCGCATCCGCTATGAAACACGTTCGCCCGCGCTCGAGGCATATTTAATAAAAGTTTGGAAAGCAGAGAAGATATCATTTTCTCGACCAAGTGCCCTCGAAGCATTAATATCGCGGGAAACGCTTGGATGGTGATCGCGTGGCCGCGCCATTACGAGTGCACGCGCAGCAAGATCGCTAACATTTCTTTGGTCCTTCGAGCCGGATAGTGTTAAGTATTTGACCTTAGTGAAGTGGCGAGCAGCAATTTGGCAGTCAAACAAGAATATCTCATCGAGACGAAACAAGCATAGCAACAGCGGCAGCACACACTTCATAAAGCAGTCGCAAGGCCCGCATCTAAGCATCAGAGCCCGGCTCATATTATGTCGTCTCCTGACGAAGAATCAACATTTTACGAGCGGAATCCTGTCGACGGCGGAAAACAAGGCCCAATCCAGATGTACAACGGAAGATCCCTCAACGATGCATCATCTGCGAGAGGAAACAACAACGTTCGATTGGAAGGCATCTAGCATCTATCGCATCCCTTCCTAGGATTAATTGCGTGCGTAACAAGGTAAGGAAGACCACTGTCTCCGTTGCCAACTAAGTCCACCACGTCCGTTGCGTGTATGCGTGCGCATTTACATTCAAAATGATCGACCAACCAGAAGCGACGATACTTAAGCGACAGCGCGCGACCATAAAGGCATCATGTACGCGTATCAGAACTTATGTAGAGTCAATCGCCACCATTAGCCCGTCAATAGTGGCTCAACTCGAAGAGCGGAAGGCGAAACTCGAGCAATATTGGGCGGAATATAACGATGTGCAATCGCGTCTAGAATCATTAGACGAGTCCGAAGGCTGCGATCGAGACGGTTTCGAAGAAGCGTTCTATGCATTATCCGGTAGAATCCGCGAACTCATTTCTCCTTCGCCGACATTACGAGCGTCCATCTTTTCTCCGTTCTCCTCAAGTGCGAATTAGAGTAATACGCACATTCAGTTGCCTAAGCTGAATCTACAACATTCTCCGGCAAATATGATGAATGGTTCTCGTTTTTCGATACATTCAATTCCATTCCAATGCCTCGCTCTCAAATATGCAAAAATTTCAGTATCTACGAGCGTCACTCACCGACGATGCAAGCGCTGTAATCAGTTCATTGGAATTGTCGGACGCTAATTACGATGTCGCGTGGTCAATTCTCAGGGAGCGGTATGATAATAAGCGCATGATTGTTCAAACTCACGTCAGTGCTATATTCGATTTGCCGACTATGACAAGGGACAATGCAGTCGAGTTCAGAAGACTCTCTGACAGCGCCACAAAACATTTGCACGCCCTTTAGGCATTGAAGCGTCCTACAATGCAGTGGGATGATCTTCTCGTTCACCTTCTAATCTCAAAACTTGACTCACTCACATTACGAGTGGCGAACCTCATTAGCGAGAAACGAGCTGCCATCGCTTAAACAGCTGTTAGATTTTATCATTCATCGATGTCAGATGCTCGAGCCTATCACAAGGACTGGCTCCACTTCCGCAAGGAAGGTCGAGGCAAAATCGCAGCCAAATGCTGGTCATCGTGCGCGGCCATCATTAAACCTAAATGCAACTTCTGTCAAGGAGAACACGTCATTTATTATTGCAAAAATTTCGTGGCACTTCCAGTATCACAAAGGGTCGCAGAAATTCGCAGTCGCAAACTCTGCGTCAATTGCTTGTGCTCCTCTTCTCATGCATTAAGCAAATGCATGCATTCCGATCAATGCAAGGTCTGCCAGGCAAAGCACAATACGCTGCTTCAAATGCCCTCAGCCGCGGACTTATTGACTAATAATACCGATAAGGAAGTTGCACTTAATGCAACTTCTCCCCCCTCCTTTCTAGCGAATTATGCTTCAAAATCATCTAATAGCGAAAAAGCCATGCTTTCGACTGCGATTGTGCTCGTCTGCGACAGCGACGGCTCGCGCAGAGCGTGTTGAGCCTTGTTGGATTGTGGATCGCAAGCGAACTTCATAACCAAGAAATTTGTGGAAGATCTCGATTTGGAAACGCGTCCATCAAATGTCTCGATCTGCGGTGTCAATGGCTCGGTAACCTCGTCTAATCACGTGATTAGAATCCAATTACAATCGCGACTCAATTCGTACACCGCGGCTATCGAATGCATTGTTACTGATCAGATTACTGGCAAAATTCCGACGTTTTCTTTGGAGCGGAACAAATTGAATCTTCCGCGCAACATTCTCTTAGCTGATCCGCGATTTCACATATCATTGATCTTTTAATCAGAGTAGACTTGTTTTGAAATCTGATATGCGTCGGTTAAGACAAGCATCCAACTCTCCAAAAAACGCGACTGGGCTGGATTTTGGCGGATCATTTGGACAGCACCATATCGACCGCCTCAAAGGTCCACTCGTTTCACGCGTCCGTAACTAATGCGAAATTACACGAATATCAGTGCCTGGCAAATGGACGAGATCTCCATGCAACCGCACAATTATGATACACAAGATACAATGGAGGAAAACATTTGCAAGCGTCACTTTTTAGACAACGTGTCTCAAAATTCTCAAGGTAAATATACAGTCAAGCTTCCAATCAAAGAGCAAATAGTAAGTAACATTTGCGATTCGCGTGAATCTGCTCTCAAGCGATTGAAGGGCATAGAGAGACGTTTCAAGCGCGACTCTACACTTAAATTTCAATACGCGGCGTTTCTCGACGAATATGTACCGCTGGGACATATGCGACGCGTAGAACCATCAACTGCGGAAGAAACAATATCGTTTTATCTTCCATACCATTGCGTCTTCAAAACGATTGAGCAAGCATCGAAAATCCGTGTTGTATTCGATGTATCTTGCCGCAGCAGTTCCGGCGCATCGTTAAACGACGCCTTTCTAGTGGAATCGATTGTTCAACAAGATTTGATCTCAATTTTAATGCGCTTCCGTTTTATCTATGTCATCACCGCTGACATCATAAAAAAAAATGTATCGGCAAATTTTAGTACATCCGTCACGCGCCTGCAGAGAATTCTCTGACGCAACGACCTCTCTGCTAATGTCGATACGTATGAACTCACTACCGTCACGGTACAACTTCCGCATCATTCTTGGCCACCAGATGCCTTCAGCCGAGCAGCATGCTCATCAATTCACTTGCGGTTCAGCATGCGTCCTTCGAAATTTTTATGTCGATGATATGCTCACCGGAGATATAATCGACGAATTAAAACTATCGCGATGAAACTATTCAACTATTAAAATTAGGAGCATTCGAGTTAAGCAAATGGGCCTCGAACTGCCCTGAACTATTGCAAATAGACAATCGTGATATCATATGCCAGTTATCATCAGAGATAACGTTATGAACTCACAACTGTATTCTGGGCTTGCAATGGAATCAGTGTCAGGATACGTTTCTCTGCAAACTTGATACAGAAACTCACGTTGTATCAAAATGGGTCATACTTTTCGAGGTCACTAAACTTTATCTTCTGGGTCAGGTCATTGTGATCGCAAAACTCATCCTGCAAGATTTGTGGCAATTGGCCATCCAATGGGACGAGTCCGTTCCTCAGGACATCCACACTCATTGGATTCCTTTCAGAACACAGATGAGTGATTTAAATCAACTAAGAATTCCTCGATGCGTTAAACTAAATGCCCATCAACCAATTGTGGAAGTGCACGGATTTTGCGACGCCAGCCAACACGGCCTGCATATACATTCGCGCCAAGCTCGGTATCACTCCAAGTTACTGTGCTCAAAATCTCGCGTCGCATCGCTCAAGACTGTCTCGCTACCGCGATTAGAGCTATCGGCCGCCTTACTATTGGCGCGCTTAATCAATAAGGTTAGAGAGTCTTTGAAGCTCTCGCAATGCTTGACTTATCTATGATCGGACTCAACAATTGTATTAAACTGGATAACCTCTCCCTCGCGGCGGTGATCAGTTTTTATGGCAAACAGGGTGAAATTCAGAAATCAAACATTGGCGTCATGTTGCATCCTGTGACAATCCTGCCGATATATTGTCGCGAGGGCTAAGCCCCTATGACATAATCAATGCTGAGAGGTGGTGGAATAACCCCGAATTTCTAAAATGGGATGAAGAACACCGCCGCCCAGTGTCTTCCCGCATTTAGACAATGATCTTCCCGAACAAAGGAAAATCCACGTAGCCGCTTCTACCTTCCATCCTTACATCATCGACTTGCTAAATAAGTATTCCAATTTAAGTAAAATATGCTGCATCATAGCATATTGTTTAAGATTATCCAAGGCTCATCGGGAACACACGGTATCTACTTTCATGTCCTCCGTTGAAACATCTACCGCTTTAAATTGCATTTGCAGAGCAATGCAACAATGAGCGTTCTATCGCGAATATAAAGCCCTAGTCAAACGAAATTGTAAACGCTTCTAGCGATATTTTATCGCTATCTCCGTTTTTACATTTTTACCGAAAGCGGACTAATGCGAGTTGGCGGGAGATTAAAAAATTCATATCTCGCGTTCAATGCGTGCCATCCAATTCTCCTGCCACGCAAACACATATTAACCCAGCGTATTATAGAGCATGAACACACACGAAACTTACACGCGGGTTTGCAAGCCACGATTTCGTGCGCCAGCGCTTTTGGCCGCTATCATTGCGATCCACCATATATGGAATAATACAAAAATGTGTAACCTGTTTTAGGGCAAAACCCAATCAGAAGCCTTAATAGGCTCATTACCAGCCAGCCGAGTTAACGTATCTAGACCTTTCTCTCGCTGCGGCGTAGACTATGCCGGGCCGCTCTTGTTACGTGAGAGAAGGCGTCGAAACGCGCGGAGTCACAAAGCGTATGTTTCGCTTTTTGTGTGCTTCGCCATGAAGGCGGTCCATCTAAAGTTAGTAAGTGACCTTACGTCCGAAGCTTTTATTGCCGTTTTTAAGCGATTCATTTCGCGTAGGGGTAGACCCACGCACATATATTCAGAAAACGGGATCACCTTCGTGGGTGCTCATAGACAAATTCAAGAGTTATATGACATGTACAATGATTCACAAGTCCAGTCCGAGATTAAAAATTTTCTTTGCGAATTAGAAATTTCTTGGAGCTTCATCCCGCCTAATGCGCCTCATTTTAGAGGTCTATGGGAGACAGTCGTAAAATCTAAAATCAAATACCACATAACTCGGATTGTGAGCAAGGTGTCTCATTTGACCTTCGAGGAAATGCAAACGACCCTCTATGAAATTGAGGCGATCCTCAATTCGCGTCCTCTCTTACCATTAAGCGCCGACCCTAACGATCTAGCGTATCTAAGTTCGGGACATTTCTTGGTTAGCACGCCTTTGAATGGTCTTCCTTGTGTTGATTTGAGCGACGTCAACGAAAATAGGCTACTACGGTGGCAACGCGTAGAGCAAATCCGGCAATATTTTTGGCGCAGGTGGAGTAATGAATATCTTCATTCCCTACAAGCCCGAACCAAATAAATGGCTAACAAGGAAACTCAGCTATCGACTAATCAATTTGTGCTCGTAAGGCAGCCAAACTTAGTTTCGCTTCTCAGTGGGAAATGGGGCGGGTTCCTACGTGGAAATCCATCCTGGTCCCGACGGCATCGCGCGTACCGCAACTGTCAAGACTGCCAAGAGTTCCTACGTGAGGCCATTGTCTAAACTATCAATATTACCAATTTAAACCTAGTCGATGCGTTATCAAACATTTAGTTTTAAGTGTTTTTAGCTATTACCTTCTGATTATATCGTATCTCGCGCAGGCTTCTTTTACTTTCAATAAGAATGACTTATTATATTATTTTTCACTTATTATATCGCTTGCGTACTTAGATGTTAATCCGTGTTGATTTTGAGTGCAATGACTGAATATGATCTAAATCGCACCAGAGCAATTCGTGTTTTATGTTACGCTAACGAACTTATGCTTATGTGTCACATTGAAAGTCAACCCTTTCAAGGCGGGCAGCGTGTTCGGTATCACTATAATTCACGGCGTTATATCGCCTAATCACATCGACGAAAAATCGATCAATTCACGAGACGTCGATCGCTAAACGATGTGTGCGCCACGCGTAATCGATTGGACTAGATCAGATCATCATGGCCGCTCTAACTGTCTACTCGACTGCACGTGTCTCGTTTCGTGGAAAGGTATCGCCGCGCTATCGCTGAGATCCTTTCCGTATCCGTTGTGAAACACGTTCGCCCGCGCTCGAGGCATATTTAATAAAAATTTGGAAAGCAGAGAAAATATCATTTTTTCGACCAAGTGCCCTCGAAGTATTAATACCGCGGGAAACGCTTGGATGATCGCGTGGCCGCGCCATTACGAGTTCATCGCGCGCGCAGCAAGATCGCCAACAATTACTTTTATTTGATTTATGACGAATTGATGATTAATACGGTAGCAAGGAGACGACTCTTATCGTGAATTATTCTTGAGAATTCGTATTGGTTTATTAATAAAATCTGATTCTGAAATTCCCAAAAAAAGAAAAATATCCTTTAAAAGTGAGTCTCAAGAAGCAAGATTAAACAAAATATGTAATTTTATAGATAATTTACCTTCTGATACTGTTTGTTTATTGTCTACTTGTAATATGTGTGACGTTCTCAATACTGCAATGTTAAATCGTATTTCTTCAAAAGAAATATTATTAATTGCTGAAGATGAGATTGAATATATTCCATATATCACAAAAAGAGTATCAAAAATATTAACGGATGATGATGACAATAATAGTAGAACAGCTGGACTTCCAAAACAAATTTCAATTAAAATTGGAGTGAAAGTTATGATAAGATATTGATGATAGTTTGGATCTTATTAATGCTACAGTTATTTCAATTGTGCAGAATACATCTACTATAATAATTATGTAGAAAAGATTAAACTCTTCTTTTATTACCTGGTTTAAAATATTTTAATGAAAGAGTAAGTGTCAAGTGATGAATAAAGCATTTGTTATTAGAAAACAATTTCCTTTATCTTTGAGTTATGCTATCACCGTTCATAAAAGTCAAGAATTAACCGTGAAGTTGTATTGGATATAGGTATTTCTGTTTAGTTGCGGTTAAATTTATGTTACATTATTTCGAGTAACATTTTTAGATAGATTGTGTTTGATTAATTATGATTCTTCATTTATAATAGCTAGTAAAGAAGCAATTATTGAATATAATCGGCTAAAACGACTACATAAACCAGAAGCACAAATTACTATTTTAAAAGAGCGTTATTAAAGATGTGCCATGGACATTATTGAAAATAATAACTTCAACAGTCAAAAGATTTGATAAAATACTATTAGGTGTACAACTTTGCTTCCGCCGTTTTTTTTCCGAAATTCGAGGCTTTATTGTAAAAAACTGATTATACATTTATGATTCAAAGTATTGTCCATCGCTGGCCACTACTTTCTCCCATCTTTCGGATAGCGTACGAATCCCGCGTCGAAAAAACTGGTCATCTTTTGAGGCTATCCACGAATCCAATTTTTTACTTCTTCATAAAACCGGAAGTGCTGGTCAGCCAAGCCGTGTGCCATTGATCGAAACAAGTGATAGTCAGAAGGAGCAACGTGGAGAATACGGCGGGTGGGGTAGGACTTCCCATTTCAACGTTTCCAAGTATGTCTTGACCACTTTCGCAACATGAGGTCGAGCATTGTCATGCTGCAAAATCACTTTATCGTGTCTCTCGTTGTATTGCGGCAGTTTGTCTTTCAATGCTCGGCTCAAACGCATCAATTGCGTTCGAGCCGAGCGCAATCAATACCGATCGCCTGTGATTGTTTCAGTCGGTTTTAACAATTCATAATACACTACGCCGAGCTGGTCCCACCAAATACAGAGCATGACCTTGGACATCAAAATCACCGTTCTTGAAGCGTTGAAACCACTCACGACACGTTCTTTCACTAATAGCGGCCTCACCATAAGTATTTGAGAGCATTCGATGAGCCTCAGCCGCAGATTTCTTCATATTGAAGCAAAAAATTAAAACCTCCCGCAAATGACGAGAATTTGGCTCGTAAACTGACATTTTCAATTGAGAATAACTTTATGATGCAGACACAAATCGACTAATGTTTCTATGGGGTTATGTTGACAGATGTCCAAGTTTGTATGACATCTATGATCTATTTATTTCGACCACCATTTACCGCTAAAGCCATCTATAGGAAAACGGCGGAAGCAAAGTTGTACCTAATATAATACTTCTTGAGTTATACGTGGTTTTCAAAATACTGACAAAGTTTCATGCTACGCTAATGCTACATTACAATGTTTATTTCATTTAAATATTATTAGAAAATAATCGTAGATAATAATATCATTGTGTGTAAATTGATCGAAATTTCAAGATTTGTACAAGTACGTGTATATAATTATTATCTTGTTATAATAAATGATTATAAATCTAATCACGATAATGAGTGATTATTATCTTGTAATATTATACCGCGGCTTGGGATCCGTACCATAGGATAGCTGTGCAAAAGATTGAGAAATGCACGAGAAATGGATTGTAAGAAGTATAAGAAATTCTTTCTTAGAGTGTAAAAGAACGTGCAACTGATGACTATAATTATTGGACTGAGATCGCGCTAAAGGAGCTATATATTCGATCACTCACCGTATTAATACAATAAAATTATTTTGTTATCTGGATATGTGCTTCATTTTAAGAGACCTTATGTCCCTTTCTCTTGCATTACTATAATTTAATCCACCTCGGGACATGACATGCTTATTTAATATGCTAATAAATGAGAAAGGCGTCAAAATAAATCCTCCCCGAGTTCCTTAGGCGTGGGTCAAGCGAAATTAATCTGGAAGAATGACGCGCTCTGATTGGTCGATGGGTAAAAAGTGGGAGAAATAGAATAATTAAATATTTGGTTCGTTCTATAATTGATAAAGATCTGATTGGTTCGCTCCATACCTTCTCACGAGATGACTGGAGAAAGAAATGGTAGAGGACCTCTGACAAAATGAAAGGTAAAGTCCGACAAAATGGCGAGAGGGAGATTAAGATCGCATTTTTGGTCGTGGAGAGGAAATGAACGAACAGCGGACATGGCAGTCAGTTTTATGAGACATTTTTTTGTTGGCACGATCCAATGTTTCCGACGTACGTTTTAATGAGTATTTTTTTATTATTTATGACGAGATCTTTTACGAAAATCTTTTACGAAAGTCTAGGAGAATCTTATTTTACTTGAAAGAAAGGGGAGAAACATTTATTTGTCGGCGCGGTGTTTCTTATGTTGATTCAGACATTACTCTAAAAAAAAATTATTTCTGTATTTTTTTTTACATATACATTATCTAAGCCTGAAATACCAGAGGAAGAGTGTCTTTTGTAAAAGGAAGCGAAATTACGAGTAAAAAAATAGACGAAAGTTTATAATATAAAAAAAAATAGATTTATATAAATTCTTTACCATAGAAAAATACATAATTTGTGGCGACTACAAGTGTCAACACAATGCCTAATCCGGCGTACACACAACGGGCGCGCGATCGCGCTACGAGAAATTTTCTCACAAGCGCTCGCGAGATGCGAGTATCACAACACAGCCCCCAGAGGATTGGCCCTTCGCAAGACCGACGGGTCATATAAGATGCGCGGAACCGAGAAGCGATACCACGTGGACACGATGCATCCGAGAGGATATCTACATGAGCTTTAATCACGCCAAGCTCCGGCAACTAACCAGGCCAGCCAAAGTATCTATCAGCAAAGTGAGCAGAGGTAGGAAGCAGCGGCAGCAGCCCAGCAGTCACGGCGACTCCAAGGGCAGCAGAGGAGACGTCGCAGGAATCAACAGCGGCGGAGCCGCCAAGGTCAACGCCATCCAGTTCGGCCGGCGATCACCAGCGCGAACGGCCACAGCGGGACCACGCCTACTAGCACCAGGGACAACTACCATAAGACAAACCTGCGAGGCGGATCGAAGAACGCCGCCGCCGCTGATAGTGGGCCTCCACGAAAGCAATCTCCGCACCAGAAACATCGGCGCTGCAAAAACATGTCCCCCTCATTCTGCCACTGCTGGACGAGAACAACAATCAGATAGAACCACTGAAATATAGCACATTCTCCGTTAGCTACCGCGTCACTTGTTGATGCAAATCGAATGGCCCTTTTTTGAAGGGCTACACCGCCTTTGTCAAGGTACTGTACTTATCTGCAAATACCTTGTACATATCATACAATTCTGCGCCATTTCTTTCTTTTTCATACCGACTCCTGAGCTGTTTTCTTAGTACATGGCGAGCAGTAGAGACCGACGGCGACGGACGATCGACTGCGAAAAATCGCCAAATACTTCAATCGAGTAAATAAAAATAAAAAGAATAATTGAACATAAATTATGATTCTTCAGTTCGTAAGAATTATAAAAAATTTCATTATAACATAATGAAATTTGTTCCAAAAATATTAAAATACTTATTGAGAATAATTTAATCATTAATTTGTATATGCACTTTACGCAAAACTTTGTCGTAATTATCTTTCAGCATCTTAGTCTTATGATTTCACGACATTAACATAATTTACAAGTAGTTTTTTCTTAATTTCTTTCATATGTTAAAAATCAATAAATGTCAATAATCAAGATTAATAAGAAATTAAATTAATAAAATTTTAACATTTAATATTATTCTTGAGGCTTCCATAGATGCTATCTATATGAAAATTATATTATATATTATATTATTATATTACGTTTTCTCTGTATTCAAATCCATTCTTTTAGTATTTATTTAAAATTACATTTACATTTAAATATATTTATTTAAAAAATAACAAAAATATATGAACATTTCGAAACCACGGATCATTCTTCAGTAATTAATAGTAAGTTCGACAATTAGTATTGTAAAATAGACAATATTCATAAATTGATGGTAATAAAAATTGCTTAATAAATTGTTGCAAAAATTATCGACAGTGTTGTACGACATACTGACTGAAATTAATTTCATATGAATATTGAGATCCTTCAAATTAATCAATCATTTCGATGATAGTCATAACAAATTCATTTTCAAGTGCATTCGGACTCCGATTATTAATGTATATTCGCTTGAAAATAAAGATTTGTTATGACTAATTGTCGAAAAAATTGACTAACTGTATTGGCATTGGAAGTAGGATTTTATATGAAGTTAATCTCATTGTGTACATTATCGATAATCTTTGCAACAATTTACTAAGCAATTTTTATATATATTTTAAGTATATTTATCACCATCAATTTATGAATTGTCTATTTTACAATATTCGTCGAATTATTATTAATTGCTTGTTAATGAAAGCCTTATGCCTTCTTGCGCTATGTGGAGCGCTATTTTTCCCTTGATTAAGATCTGTCTCGCCATGTGATCATGCATAATGTGATTTCATCGGCGTATAATAAACGAGAGCTTGTGTAAGAATATGCTTTAATTCTCCTTATGACAGTAATTCATGCTGTAACAATGCCCGACTTGCTGACCGGTCAACATGCAAACGAACAATGGCGGACGCAGAATCGCTAACAATAACCAGCGCGCCTTGCAATTATAAGCAGCGCCACGCTAGTTTAAGCGCCGCGCAAGCACGATAGAGAAATCGTGCGCAGCCACACACTATATTTAAACGACTGAATTTTTTTCACTCTAGCAGACATTACGCGCAGACATACCATCGTCCTTGAAAGAATCACCTTTCAATAAAACAAATAATTGTAATTAAATAACAACAAATAGCATATTCAAGAATCAGCAAGACAATTAAAAGTGAAAGTATAACTAATGTAAATAGTAGAAAAGAAAGTAAATTCAGGTGTCATAATCAGGCCTTAACCTTCTCTCAATTTTTAAATAACAATAAACAAATACAGGTAATAGCCATTTATAAATGTTTGCTGTACAATGATGATAAAGATTATCCTTGCCTGATGTATCTCTTGAATTCTTTCAAAGACTATGATAACGAAGAGACATTGTCTTCTTTGATAATAATCATTTGGCTGATATGCTCGTTTACCTGTCACTTGTTATGTTTCTGGTTGAAGATACTCATGTGTCCAACACTTCCGAAACGCAGTCGTTATATATATCGACGTAGTTGTTATATACATTGCGAAAGACAATATATGGGTATCTCGTCTAGGAACGACTTGGGATAAGACATGAAAGAAGTACCAAAAAGTATCCTGGAGTTAACGAGGCAAAATTGTTGGGATGAAATCGGACGGAAGTTTAATATTGTTTCAATCTGAATAAGAAATATTTTCGCATATTTCAGATTGGAATTCCTTGCTATACGAGCCAAATTGCTTGATCGCCTTCCGCTGCTTCCCATATATCACATGATGCAGTGCTCTAGACGGTATGATATGCCAACGAACTCGCTGCCTGATCTTGGATTTGTTGCTGAGTTAGCTCGTTTCGGATTAAATCTACTAATGCGCTTAACTCGCGTTTGGCATCCACGAAATTTAAACCGGGAAACGCCAAAAAATGGATTTAAGTACAGAACTGTTTGTTCAGGAACAGTTTCTTGGTTGATGAGTGACTTTGTTTACTTTGCAAAAAACTTCGATTACTTTGGATTACTTTGTATTACTTTGATCAAACGGAAAATCGCCTGCTGTTGCTCGTTCAAAAAGATATAGATTGGACGATGTTTCTTCATGAAGTTTCTTCTTGTAGCTGGTGAGCGAATGAACCTTTTATACATTTAGAATTTTTTACAAATTGGAATATGTACGCAAGGAGACTCGAATAAGTCTGGTGAAGTTTGAATATCGATAAAATATGTCAGGTTCTTGTGTACTAGCTGTTATTACGGTAATAACTTTAAGTTTTCTTTCAGGAACGTTCTTCATATTAGTAGGAAGAGCTCTTTGAGGTCAGCTCTCCTTGTCATGCTTCAGTCATGAAGGCTCTGATCACCTGATTTCTAATTGAATTAGAAAACTTGGTATAATTTCTCGTAATAATGTCCGCAGGATTATCGTCCGCAGGATTATCGCAGAATTACGTACGTAATTCCACTGATGGATCGATGTTAATTCTTGTATCTTCTCAATGGTATGCCACAAAGGATGACCATGATCGACTGCACGATTGCAGCCACAATAATACAATTATAGAATCCGGCTATAGATAATGAGAGTTATTTGACATGTAAAGCATTTCAAGATCTTACTAATAAGTTGAGCAACAATTCACCATATAGTTCACTCAAAGTGCAGGAGTGACAAACTCTTTAATAGCGCTATTCTTGATTTGAAGTAGAGTAGGCATGTGCAATAATTACCATTAACTTGAATTGAAAATAAATACATGCTAAATAAATACATGCTCCGTATGCGATTTCGCTAGCGTCTGAGAACAGTTCCAAACAGGCTATTTTGCATTGATAAAATAAAGAATGCTTATTATTAAATTTCTGCAACTCCGTTTCAAAATGCTTCCATTTATTCAATTCCAAGGAAATCAATTCGTCCCAATTAAACTTGAATCATCAGAGATCCCCTGCATTATTTTGGCGAGTAATGTAATTGAATCCAACAATCCCAGTTGATTGAAGATTAAAGAAATGCGAGATAAAATATTTTGGAGGTAGATGATTGATAGATGAGTATTTGAATACGTCGGCTTGACAATTCCATGCAGTACCTAGCGTTCGTTTCTCAGAATCCTTATCAGAGGATGGAATAAATTCTCTTTATTTGATTAAGATATCCTGGAAACAGAGCAAATTGGATGACCATTTTCTCAGCTCAAATTTTCCTTCCTTTAGTAATGCGATGATCCGTCTCCTTTAACTGACAAAGTTTCTTCAAGAAATCATGAATCTGCTCCAGTAACGAGATCATCCATGTAAAAATCTCGCAATGCTATCTGCCCTACCCTTGGATAGCGATTTGCATTGTCCTCTGCTAATGTTCTTAGCGCTCTGATTGCCAAATGATGCTGATGAAATCTCATAGGTAACAGTGAGCAATTTGAAAGTCTTGATGGGCTCATCTTGATTCTCGCCAGTAAATACGTTGCAATGATGTTTGAGTTAAATCGAATTTGCTGATACATCTTGATTATATCGGCTGTAAGAGCAAATATTACCTGGCCAAAATGGAAAAAAGATGTTGTAGCGTAGGCTCCACTATTAATGCATCATTTAAAGATAGCCCGGTCGTGGTTTTGCATAAACGTCGAACACTATCCTGAACTTCGTAATGGAGCTTGTTTCATTTTGTACATCATGGGAGATAAAAGGATGGAGTATTTGTGCTTGATGTCGTGTGAATGTTTACCTCTCTCATATGATCCAAATGTATGTATTCCTGAACTTCCTATATTCGGTGTACATACAAGATTGAACGATGAGCCGCTTTTCCAATGATATAAAGTGTCTTACAGCGATATCCCGGGATTCTACCAAGCTGTTTAATTTGTTTTGCCTTGTTGGTAGCTTAATAATAAAACGCCCGTTATTATTGCACCTTACACTTTGCAGGAATAACTCTTCACAGGCCTTCTCTTCAAGGAAGAATGAGTTAGCAGTTTACTATTATGAACAACCTCTCAAAACAGATTCAATGTCTCAAATCATCAAGCGATGTTAAATGAAAATTAAGAGAAAAGATGGGTCTAATTATGTTACTTGCATGATACGAAGATAATCTATCCAAAATGTGTCTTTTGCAGCGTCGGCTGAGTATGTAATGTTTGATCTAATCCACACAAATGAGCCTCTAGAAGGACTCAGTTCCCATTAAAATAGCAACTAGCTGATACATTAATATAGGGTCAGCGAGTTTTGGAACAGACACACTTTGCATGGATATGAAATGTTGCGCTAAAATGCTGTGTTATAATTGGAAGCACAACGCAATCTATTTTCTTGCAAAAATTATTAAAACGCAACTTAACGCAAATGCATGCCCAGCAATATCAAGAGATTACCCCTTAAGTTCACTCGATTGATTAACTCTTTCGTTATGAAATTCATTTAGGAGCCGTTGTCAAATAATTCTCGGCATGAATAAATGAATCTGATTATCAGAGTCGTATATATTGATAACCGCGGTAAATAGTAGAACATTTAAAGAGTGATGACGTATATTGTGTGGCGACTGGGAGTGAAGAATTGGTAACCAGACACGACGTTGGCGTGCTTAACACAGACTGATCGGAACTGTTCAATACAATTGTGTACAACAACGTATTGATGTTTCTTGTTGCATTTCCGGTAGGTACTTGAACTACATGCTTTTGCTTAGTGGTTGATCGTAAGCAATTAATACAAAGGTGCGTTTTATTTGCGGTCTTAATTCTATTTTCAACTGATAAATTGTGGAAATCTTTATAATGATATATTGAATGATTTTTTTTTACATACAGAACAAGAAAGTAACGACGTATGAATGTAACGTTTGCAACAAACGTGGACTTTGAATTGCTACTGTATTTGGACGCAGTGGTATTAATTGAGTTATTATGAGATCTATCATGCACTGGTTTGAGAGTCATGAATTCTATCATAATCTTTAAGTATACTTTTCTCTTTGATACTTAATTCCCACGCTTTGTTAGTGGCTACATCCAATTTGCAAACAATAAGATGAACAATCAAGTCATCCCAGAAGTCAGTGGGCTGTTTAAGGGGCGCGCAAATGTTTGAGAATAGTATCCAATAATTCGCGAATCGTTATGATTTTCCTTACGTACAGCAGGTACGTAAGGAAAATCATAACACCTCGAACAAGGTTCGAATATGCTTTTGAACTATCTCTGACTGTCAAAACATTCTTTGACCACCGCCCATACCTCGTGACAATTAGTAGCGATCTTTATAGACTTCATTATGTCAATGGCAGTATTCCTGTAGCAATATAAGAAGGATCGTAAGTAATGAAATTTCTCGACTTCTATTAAATCTTCGTTTAAATGAATTAACTTTTCAAAGATATCTCTATGAAAAATACCAATCATCGTATGTACTCGCAAAAACGTTGAATCTATTTTTCGCAATTTGACTTTCTCTCGAGCTAATCATAGGTCTGTTTTCATGATATAAAGTCTTTGGTTATTAGAGCTTTTAAATTTTAAATTCAATAAATAAAAATGCAAATAAGAGATAAATACGCGGTTATGAATGCACTATAATAAACTATATAAAGAGTCTTTCAATAAGGATGCTCGATTTTTAAATGTAAATAAAACAAGTTGTGTGTGAGATATCCACTCAATTTTTTTTTTATTTAATTTTATGGCATTAATTTATGGAATATAACATCGCTCAAATGTCCGCCGCGGCTTCGCTTGGTGACACGTATTCGGGCGGTCCAATTTTCGATGACTTTCTCGCATAAATCTGGCTGAATTTGCTGAATGGCGTTTATTATTGTTGACTTTGAGAGCATCAATTGTTTGCGGTTTATTCGTATAGACCTGTGATTTAAGATAGCCTCAAAGGAAGAAGTCTAAAGGCGTTAAATCGCACGATCTCGGTGGCCAGTTCACGTCGCCGCCGCGCGAGATAATCATGCTCTCAAATCGCTAATGCAGAATGTCCATCGTGGCATGCGATGTGTAGCACGTAGCGCCATCCTGTTGGAACCACATGTTATCGGTATCCATATCATCCATTTTAGGCTACAAGAAGTTGCGTATTATCGATCTGTACCGCTCGCCGTTGACGGTTATGGCAATGCCCGCTTCGTTTTGGAAGAAGTACGGACCGATGATTCCACCAGACCAAAATCTGCATCCAAACAGTCCCTTTCTCGGGATGCATTTGGAGCTAGTGTATCTCGCGTGGATTGGTATCGTCCCAAATTCGACAATTTTGCTTGTTCACATATCCATTCATCCAAAAATGGCCTCATCGCTAAAGATGATTTGTTTGGCGAAATTTGGATTAACTTCCAACTGCTCCAGAATCCAATCAGCGAACACACGGCGTTGTTTATGGTTGTTTACCTTAAGTTCCTGGATCAGTTGAATTTTATAGGGGTGTAAACCCAAGTCGCGACGCAAAATTCGCCAAATTGAAGTCGCAGAAAGGCCAAGTTCTTGTGAACGACGAGAAATTGACCGCCTTGGGTTTTCCCGTATACTCTCACGCACAGCAGCGATGTTTTCAGCAGACCTTGCGTTTCGGCGACGTACTGGTATTGGCTGATTATTTATCGAACCGGTTGACTCGAATTTGGTCACCAAACATTGAATAGTCGACTCGGTAGGACGGTTGTGACGAGGATAAAAATCACGTAATGCGCGGAACGTTTCTCGAACGGAGCACTGATTTTGATAATAAAATTTTATGATTTGCACACGTTGCTCAACATTATGATCTTCCATGGTGATTTGCCATATACTACTAAACAATTCACAACAAATTTAACAGACTGTCACTTTAACAACATGCTACTATGATCTAACAAATTTCGAGCGTCCCTATTGAAAGACCCTATATATAATTCAAATATATAAACAAAATTTTCCATTTTCGAACGTTTCGACTGATTTTCCATCATTTTCAACAAATTAATAAAGAGACGTAAATGTAACGCTAGATTTTTAAACACAATTCATTCTGATAATTCCTCAATAATTGCATCTTAATGCGAACGAGTCTTCTTAATATCTGTTGCAGGAATGCTACCATTAGTATCCAATTAGTCCAATGATTCAGTGAACGCAAATGCAATCCAAGAGGAAAATTGTAGAATTTTAATAAATAATGTGAAATGTTAAAAATATTATTATAAGTGAGATCAGATAGTAAAAAAGATATAAATACATGTAAGAACGTATAAGATCATAAAAAATTATCATGTAAAATACCTTAAATGTGTCAATTCTATGTATAATCTGATCCTACATAACAATTAATTCCTATGAAATTAATAATTAATAATAAGGCTCTGTAAAAGTATAAAACAATATAGATAAACTATTTTGATTTCCGATTTAATTGACTCGCAGCATTACATAAGACGAAGAATATGTAAAAATGTATTTTATAGACTTATAACGAATTTTGTAATATTGTTACGCCCGTATTATGCACGATATCATAGATCGCCATTCGTGAAGTTCTGAAAATCACGTGGCTCTGTTATTTAACAAGATCGACAGATTTGAACGTGAGCGTTGTTGTGCTCGGATGTGTCTCTCGATCCGCTTATTCTCTCATCGATTGTGTGCTCTGAACTTTACATGTGCGTGCGTGCGTGCGTGCGTGCGTGCGTGCGTGCGTGCGTGCGTGCGTGCGTGCGTGCATGCGTGTGTGCGTGTGTGTGTGTGTGTGTTTTGTGTTCATTTCATAATAAACTCTTCTTGTTCTTTTTATAATATCCGTGTTATTTATTTCTGCGGGCGGGAGTGCATGTACGCGTTCGCGGACATTCGGACATAACAATATTATATAGGTTATTGGTTTATAAAGAGGAATTTATTTAACATTGAGAATGACTCGATCGGAGTCGAAATGTTTGTTTTGCTCTTTGTAATTATTATATTATTTTTATGATTTAAAGTTCTTTGTTACTGGTTCTTTGCTCTTCTTTCTTTTACCTATATTGTTTAATTCTTATGAATTTTTGCGAGATATTATAAAATCATATAATATCCTAAATTTTCTTTAAACATATAATATGCTATTGTAAAACATGTAAGAACTTATGAAATCATATAATAAGAATTAATGTAAGAACTTTAATGTGCCAATTTCTATAAGACTAATCTTATAAGAAAATTATATACAAGAATTTTTGGTAAGGACATTAACGGACTTTGAAACGGATATTATCTATTTCTATATATAATACCTGCGTATTCGTGACACACGTAAATTCGTAATATATGTAAAATCCGCAGAATCCGACTCAAAGGACTAATGTTAGTAGAAAGCTTCTTGCGTTATGTGGAGCGCTATTTTCCCCTTAATCGAGACCTGTGTCTATTCCGTGTAGCCACGCACCATATAGTTTCGTCAACGTACAATAAATGGAGTAGCTTGTACAGAAATATGCTTTAATTCTCTTTATGACAGTAACTCACGCTGTACAATGCTCGGCTTGCTTACCGGTCAATGCAAACAATGGCGGGTATAAGATCGTTAACAACTAGCGCGCCTTGTAGTTGTAAGGACGTCATGATAGCCTAAACAGCGCCACACAAGCGCGATAGAGGAATCGATACGCAATCACACACTGTATTTGAACGACAGAATTTTTTCATTCACTCTAGCAAACATTACCCGCAAACAGGACCCGTGGTTCTGAAACGTTCATAATAAAGAACTTTTTCTCGGACAAAGCATACAAAAAGCTTGACAAAGATCCAACTAATACAATTGCGCAGAACAGATCCTGGTGAAAAAAGCAACATTCCCAGTAAAATCAAATCAATATTAAAACCTACATATCCTCTCCCATCAAAACTATAGTTCCGTATAGTTTTGATGGGAGAGGAGACTACCAAAAGTACACAAACCAAACATCCCATTCAAACCGATTGTTAGCGCCATACACTCCCCAACATCCAACTTATCCCTAGCACAAACACTACAATCCCTCACTGGAAAATCCGAATCACACTCAACAGACTTCATAAAAGATTTTAAAAAATGCGATTATGTCCCACAGATCTGCTTGTAAGCTTCGACGTCCCTTTTCACAAGTTCCAATAAAAAACACATTAAACATAATAAAGGCTTCACATGAAGTCTCCTCTGATCTCATCCCGCTAATAGAGCACTACTTAACAACCACTTATTTCTCTTATAACAAGCAATTTTATGAACAAACTTCAGGAGCGGCAATGGGCTCTTTCTCATGTAATCACCAACATCTTCATGGAGCATTTTGAGAAAAAGGTCCTCAGAAAAACACTCAAAAAACCAGAAGTTTGGTTCCGTTATCTAAGCGACACATTCGTGATATGAAGCAGAGCCGAACTTCGTAAATTCCTTATTTTCCTCAATAATTCAAATATCCACTTTACTAGACATAGAGGAAAACGAAAAATTCCCCTTCTTAGACGTTTTTGTTTCTAAGAAAGCTGACGGTACCTTAGGCCATTAAATGTATAGAAAACCAACACAGATAGATACCTACATGCCGAGTCACATTATCCAGCACAAAAACAGTCTGCAATCAATTCACTATATAGAACTTTCACCATCTCTGACAAAGAACATCTATAGACAGAACTCAATCACTTAAAAACAGCCTTACAGAAAAATGGACACGACGAAAAAGACATAATCAAAACAATCAATAAATATGCAAACAAGACAACAGTGTCTCTGACACACAATCAGAGAAAATCTTATCCATTCTCCCATATGTCAAAAGAACAACAGATCAGATTGGCAGGATTTTAAACAATCCGAACTATCTTTAAACTACCCAAAAAGATAGGATAAATCTTAAGAAATCCTAAAGATCAAAGATCTCCACTCAGCTCCGCAGGAGTGTACAAAATATCTTGTTCCTGTGGACAAATATACATTGGAAAAACTGAGAGAATGATCAACCTACGGATAAAAGAACACCAACGTGATATCAGGCTAACATGTGACGCAATCAGCATTATCAGAATCACAACATCAAATACTGTTTGACAAAATGATAATAGCCAATATTGCATACTTTTCAAGAAAATATAGAGAAGCTATAGAGATACAAGAACATCCTAACAATCTAAATAAAGATAATAACTAAAACATAAAAAAAATATGGAAAATCATTCTCCCGGTTATTGAAGACTGACCAATTTCCCCCACCTCCATCCCACCCGATCCACAATTCTCTACTTTCCCCTCCAACAAGTAGCGTAATATAAAAAAGGAATGGTCTGGAGAAACAGCTCGGTATCAGGCTGCTCCTCGTCTTGATGAAGTGAACTGCAAGGTTGACGAAAGATTGGCATTTCAAGAATGGATCTGGACACGGAGGAGTATAATCTTTGTATAGAAAGCATTCATGGAAGCCTCAAGAAAATTATGTAAATAGTTAAATATAATTATATGTATATAAAATTATATATAACTTATATGTTTAATTAATAACATAATATAATAATATATAAATATCTACAATTGTATATAAAATTAATTTTTTCTCGGGACAGTACTTTATTTGAACAATTTTTTTTTTAATATTCAAATAATTTTAGTATCAAAGGACTTTTGAGTTAATGATTGTTGCCTTATGCGGAAATAAATATATAATCACATAAAATAAAAAATGTCGACCTTTAATCTGATCATAAGTTGTCATAAAAATTATTGATGATGACTAGATTAAAGGTGGAAACATTTGATTAAATTTTAATTTAATTTTGAGGTGCTACTGGCGAGCATAATAAATAAAATAAAACAGCTATAATTGTATTTTGAAAAATTGGTTCTCCCTCGGCTCCTATGACAGACTCTCGAACAGTACTCTCGGACAGATCTGAATTCAGGTGGAATCCTATCCTTTATTATTTTCGCTCCGTCTCGCTCCGAGATGACAGAAAGATGGAAACATTTTCGATTCATGAGCAAAGTGTCAGATAGGTCTGTGGTCTAACACAAAGAAGATGTATACACGCTTCATGTTCCATTTACAACTGCTGATTAAAATTAGATCGTCCAAATTAATTGAAAAACCTGAGTACTAAATGCAATTATAAAATTCAGCGATATCACAAAGATTCTTAAAATGGTAGAACGCTAAGATATAATACTAGAACATTCGATAGTTAAAATGATATTTAGTATTTTGAAATGATAGTTCGAATATTCTGGTATTACATCTCAGAGTTCTACAATTTTAAAAATCTTTGTGATATCGCTGAATTTATAATTGCATTTAGTACTCATTTTTTAAATTAATTTGGACGATCTAATTTTTATTAGCAGTTATAAAATGAACATGAACTATATTCACATTCTCTTCATATAAGTTATTTCACGTTTTTTTTCGATATATATATATATATATATATATATACACACAATATATATACACAATATATATACATATATATATATATATATAATTACTATTTCTTTCTTTTAAAAATTTAATAAATGACAGTATTAACTTATTGGATCAATTTCAATTTCATTTAAAGCCGGTAAGCTCCACGTGAGCTCCCATATAATCTTCGTAACCCTTGCGAGGCCGGAATCTAAATTTCTCCTAATTAAAATTATTATCCATTCTTTCCTTGTAATCATTTTCAATCATCGCACAATCTGATCTCCGATTCCTAAGTAAATTGCTTAAATGCATTGACCTAAAAAACGAAGAAACCTCAATTTCTATTACATCGATAACAATATCAATGTTATACGAAGTAAAGACAATATTTTTTTGACATACAAAATTAGAATTAATTTATAAAGCTTTTGCAATTGTTAATATGTATTGCACACAAGCGATTCAAAATATATTTCAAAAATAATACAATTGCTGTTTTATAGTCTAAATTTTTTTAATGATTATTCGATAAAATTTATGAGAGTGTCTGAACTTCTATGAACGATAGTGTACGTTCACGAATAATAATCGGCGCATCCACACAAAGAAAGATTCTTTCCGTTGTGCACCTTCCGGCAATAGTTGTTGCATACGCTGGTAATGATATGGACGCAATCCATTCGCATGCAACGTGATGCACTGTCCATGACAACATACGAAAATCACGTGCCGCACGACGCAAACTAAGTCCTTATCGTAGAATGCGTTAAAAATTTCTCCTTCGCGACGAATACGACAGCGCACTAGTCGACCAGCATTTCTCTGATCGTGGATCAGACATCCTATTTCTCGTAGTCGTTGCACTATACATCAAATTTGGCACGACGCTTGGATGTCGCACACGCCTCGGAAATCTTTCCGCGTAAATTCATGCCGCGGCAAACGCATTTTCTCCTGCTAAACGCAATTACACTGATTTAAAAATGCAAGCTTCAGATTGACTACAAACTTGCAAGTAGCATGCGTCTAATGGACTTAATCTTCATTGTAAAACGTACGAAAGAAACTCGTGAATGTGCGATTGCGACATGTCCAGAGAGAAACAATTACCGAAATAATAACTATGTCTCGGCAATTGTTTTTCTCTGAAATAGTGAAAAGCGCGTCGCAATAGTCACATCGCAGTTATATCATGCCCCAATGACACGGATTAAAATTGTTTAAAAAATCTAAAAAAAATATGGTATTATTTTAAAAAGTATGTTGTTATTTTTAGGAGATATTGAACCATTTTAGGGGGCGTCCTGATTAAATTTCCAAAATTGTTAAAATAACCATTTTAACATACACATATGATTGCACCCGTATCATTATTAGCGTGTGCAAAAATTACCGGGATATGCATAATGACGCGTAAATTTTTGTGCAGATATTGTCGTCATCGATTTTTTATATTTACGCTACTTTTAGCGTAAATATAAAATATATTATAATAATCGCCAGTAAAATATGCACAGGCTTCCTTGTACATGATGGCAGAATGTAGATTTCTCCGGTTTAATTTTATGGATCGACAAAGCTATATTTACTCCGACTTTTTAATTCACATAAACATTTGTATTAGGGAGAGAAAAATCCTCACGTCGTTCGCGAAAGTGCGTTTCAGTATAGGTGATTCATAAATGCATGAACAGGAATGATCGCGAATCAAGTGATAAATATTAATCGTAAGAAAATAATTTTCTTCTTGTTGCAAAATGTAAATATTTTCGACAATAATTTTCAAATCAGTCCATTTTTCTCCCGCCGCGTTTAAATAGCGAGATTTACACAGATTTTTTAGAGACTGAGCAACCTGTGCTTTTCACGGATATATCCCTTCACGTGCGAACACAGTTAATTTATCATCGCAACAGAGCTCCTGCTATATTTTAAAATATCGCGTGATAGATGGATACATCGGGGAGACCCTATCATTTGGCCGTCAAGGTCACCATATATTAATGTTCTCTTTTTTCTAGGACTATATTAAAGATTTAATCGAATATCAGCATAACGATACAAAAAACAAAGTTCCTAAAGCTATCATTGCTGCCTTCGATACCATTATACAGGAAATAGCGTATCGTGCAACGCGTAGTACTGTTTAAAGTGCCGAATTCTGCATAGAAGAGGAAAAATGGCATTTTGAACAATTTTTATTATATTAAAGCATGAGAGTAGATTAGGTTTATTGGAGAAATCACTATAAAAAAAACGCACAATGTTATCTATCGCCAAGTATGGAAATGCAGTCATTTTCTTACCATGGAGAGGACGAAAGAAAGTTATTTTTTGGCACGCGATCCTCCATGTAGACGCACCAGCTCGCTGCTCATTCATGTATGCACGCATTCACGGACACATATGACACACATACATGCAAACATACAAAAATAATTTTTATATCGTTTGAAGATTCCGTTTTGATAAAAAAGACATGGAATAATCAAAACTCAAAATGAAAATTCAACGCCATTCGCGACTAGCGTCTAGCGATAGCAATCGCGCGTCTCATCGCGGTGGGCGATCTTTTTCTGTCGCGCGCTTGGATTTGGAGATAGGCTGGGCGAATTTAGCTATTTTCATAAGTTAATAACTTGTTAATTGCAACGATTGTAAAATGGTAGAAGACTTTTCTTCTCAATTTAATCCATTCTGCTCTTGTGCGAGAGATTTTTCATTAATTAATCAGCGTGTGTGTGTGTGTGTGTGTGTGTGTGTGTGTGTGTGTGTATAATATTGGGTTCGTGCCGCAAAAGATTTAAATTTAATAAATGTATACTAAAATTTAAATCTTCTGCGTTTCAATTTTCCTTCAAAATCGGCACGAACTTTCCGGACAACCCAACATATATATATTATATATGTTATTTTATGGCTGACTGATTTCGATGCTTATTTTTTCGCGTAATTTTGCGGTCCGTTAGATATTAACGTATAACTCATCTTTATTCTTCTATCGATAGAGTAAGTATTATACAAATTTATTATATAAATCTATATTATTGTATAATTATGTATACAGCTACAATTAATATTTATATTTTTTTGTATTTGATTCACACAGAATAAGTTTGCCTATGCATCTATTAGGTGTACAACTTTGCTTCCGCCGTTTTTTTTCCGAAATTCGAGACTTTATTGTAAAAAACTGATTATACATTTATGATTCAAAGTATTGTCCATCGCTGGCCACTACTTTCTCCCATCTTTCAGGTAGCGCACGAATCCCGTGTCGAAAAAACTGGTCATCTTTTGAGGCTATCCACGAATCGATCCAATTTTTTACTTCTTCATAAGACCGGAAGTGCTGATCAGCCAGGCCGTGTGCCATTGATCGAAACAAGGGATAGTCAGAGGGAGCAACATCTGGAGAATACGGCGGGTGGAGTAGGACTTCCCATTTCAACGTTTCCAAGTATGTCTTGACCATTTTCGCAACATGGGGTCGAGCATTGTCATGCTTCAAAATCACTTTATCATGTCTCTCGTTGCATTGCGGCCGTTTGTCTTTCAATGCTCGGCTCAAACGCATCAATTGCGTTCGATACCGATCGCCTGTGATTGTTTCAGTCGGTTTTAACAGTTCATAATACACTACGCCGAGCTGGTCCCACCAAATACAGAGCATGACCTTGGAACCGTGAATATTCGGTTTGGCCGGCGACGTGGAAGCATGGCCGGGAACTCCCCATGATTTTCTGCGCTTGGGATTATCGTAATGAACCCATTTTTCGTCCCCAGTCACAATGCGATGCAGAAATCCCTTCCGTCTTTGCCTTTCAAGCAGCTGTTCACAAGCAAACAAACGCCGTTCAACATCTCTCGGCTTCAATTCGTACGGCACCCAATTTCCTTACTTCTGAATCATTCCCATGGCTTTGAGGCGTTTTGAAATGGCTTGTTGAGTCACTCCCAATGATCGTGCCAATTCTTCTTGATTTTGACACGAGTCTTGCTCAAATAATGCCTCCAATTCTGCATCTTCGAAAACCTTCTCTCTTCCACCGCTATGCCGGTCTTCGACGTCAAAATCATCATTCTTGAAGCGTTGAAACCACTCACGACACGTTCTTTCACTAATAGCGGCCTCACCATAAGTATTTGAGAGCATTCGATGAGCCTCAGCCGCAGATTTCTTCATATTGAAGCAAAAAATTAAAATCTCCCGCAAATGACGAGAATTTGGCTCGTAAACTGACATTTTCAATCGAGAATAACTTTATGATGCAGACACAAATCGATTAATGTTTCTATGGGGTTATGTTGACAGATGCCCAAGTTTATTGTATGACGTCTATGATCTATTTATTTCGACCATCGCTTATCGCTAAAGCCAGCTATAGGAAAACGGCGGAAGCAAAGTTGTACCTAATAGCATTTATTACGTTGCATTATTAATCTCTAATGCAACACAGAGAGAAAGTAAAAAGAATTTTAAGCATCAAAATAGAAATCAAGGAAATGTGATATAAAGGTACATTTTAAATCAGGGATCTTATAATTATTTTTGGAAAATGTCGTATAAGAAAAAATACTAAGGGATTCTATAATATACGTAATGTATGCAATATTTTTTAAGAATATATATTCCTGTAATAAAAATGTTTATTTTTGTCTTTGTAATTGTAAAAAATCAAAGGAAAATTCTGCGGTATTATTTAATTGTTCCTTTTTCTCAATATTTGAATATTAGTATTTATTTTTAGCTGTTGCAAAGGAATATATCGATTATCATCTGTTCTCCGCGATCAATTATCTTTCCGGAGCAGTTCTTTAATTTTCTGTAGAAGCGAGCCCGCGGCATCCACACAAAGACGAAATTTCGGACTCTAAGAGACAACTCTTCTGTGGCAATTACTCTTAAACCTGTGCATATCTCTGTTAAGCTAGCTCCTCCACCAGCGATAAATGAATTCTAATACATACCAATATTAGATGCTAATTAGATGATAATTAGATGCTCCAAGAAACGACTAAATTAATTCAAAAATATCTATAAATAAATATATAATGTATTATATACAGAATTATATACAAAAATTAGGCGTCAGTCGAACAGTCGGCCCACAAGAGAAGCCTTAAAAAATTAGGTGCTCAGACAAATTTAAAATGTTTGTTTTTTAATACTATTTAAGAATATCTAGTCGCTGAATTAGGTGTTCATTCCGTTTGACAAAAATTCGAACTCAAATTCAATAGGCCGCACGATCGACTCTCAAGAAAGGTTAGCCTAAGAACTAGATGCTCAAACAAATTTTTTATTAAAATATTTCTTTTTATCTTTTTGAAGGGCAGTGAGATGTCCCATCTTTTTGTTCTTAGTTTTCTATTTCTGTTTTATTTTGCAGTTTGTATGCGCATATGAGTACTTTTTAGACTCTTAGGGACTCTAAGTTATGTAATTTTCACGAAAAATTATGTTATTTTATTTATTTGCAATTTTGTTATAAACAATTAATGTAGAAAACCTCGTTTTTTTTCAAAATAAATTCGGCTATTTTTAAACGTGATGTGCTAGAGCTCTGAAAATTTTTATGCGTGTATTCCATATCTACAACTATAATATATATTTTTTTCAGAATTTTCTTCTTGCTAATTTTTTCGAAAAAAATTTTTTTAATTTTGGAAAATTGATTTTTTTATAAGTCTATTATTTATTACATATATAATTGTTTACATATATTATTATGTATCATATATTTGCATAGTTCTGAGAGCTTATGACATATTTCATGGTGCATATATTCTCTAAATTATGATTTATGATTCCAAAAAAGGCGTTTATACTTATTTTTATATAATTTTAATGAAAAACTTCTAATTTAGATCGAAATAATCCATTGGATCCCCCTTTTTTGATTTTATAATTTCGATGTAATCAGTGATCTTAAAAATCATCGTATATCCAGTTTTGAGCAAATTAAATAAAAAACCGTTAATTTAGCCTAAAATAGTCGCCATGTTGGATCCGCCATTTTGAATTTTGTAATTCTGACAGAATTGTAATCAGCGACCCCAAAAACCATAGATGACTACTATGACCTATGATTTTAATAATTTGTTTAGAAAAAAAATGTGCCCGTCAAATTTTTTGAATATTATTTAAAGATATCAAGTCACCAAATTAGGACTGCGTTCGTATTGCACATTCGTGCGAGGTACTACTATAGGTATATTTTGTATTAAACGTGCTAACTTACTTAGATATACACGAGTATACATTTTTATCTGCACCGTGTATCCACGCTGCATCTATTGCTTATGTAAACTATAAATTTTAAGTCATAAGAAATTAATCAAGTCACAGTCGTTTATTCTTTTCCTATTCGACTGTAATTAGTCAATTTGTTATATAGAACTTTATTATGTCGCGATTTTATGAAGTGCACTGCCTATCTTGTACCTCTATTGTTATTGCCGCCGATATCTGCGCATCTTATTTACGCAACGCGTTCTGATTTTCTCGATCATCAGTCACTGAAGACGTAGTTAGTGTGAATTTATATTTATTTTTTGTTATTACAGTATATTGTACGATATTTTCTGACTTTTCTAGTATGTTGTTTTACATAATGTTTCGAGTTTATTGCTTAATATTTAAAGATGCCACAAGTAGGAAGACCAAATAGGTTCGATAAAAGTGCTATAACAGAAATTTCATTGAAGTAAGAATAAAATTACCAAGTCGGATAATTTCCAAGAGTGACCCTATATGGATTAGAATTGGAACAGAATTAAATAGCATTGCTCCCATTGCATAACATAACTCCCATTGCATTACAGACATATTTAACGTGCAATAAATCTAAGGGTGTTCAGGCAAGCCGAATAATTAAGGGCGATGAAAACTGTATAGCGCGCGTTGCAAGCGCGACCCTGTATCTTCCGCGCATCGTATAGCGCATAGATGAGAGCGCGATCGGCTTGGAGGCGATTTTCGAGTTTCTTTTCTCCAGACAATGGATCTCGCAAAAGGAGGATGCATATTTTCGCTCGTTATATTAATCAAGACAATAATTCATTTACAATTAACATTGTCCTTAATTTTCCTCATCATCCTGAAATTAAGGACTCAGATAAGAGGAATGAGATCCTCCACTAGTCATTGCCGAACGGCACGAACATGAAAAGCGTCTAACGCATTGGCCAATCCATTATTTTCTTATCCAACGATCGGTCTCGGGCGATGGGTCGCTACTATCAATGGGTGTCCGATGATCTGGCTCGGATAGGTCTACCTGATATGCTCTGGGTAGCCATGCAAATTTTACTAACGAAATTAATCGTGCTCATGATTGATGAACGATCTCAGACGATTCTCCGCTCACATCATATTTTTACGGGGCCTGATGACGGCTCAGGCGAAGTCCCACTCATATACACTCATCGTACTTGATGATCGGCTCAGGTTTCAAGCTGTTCGAGATTTTGGGATTTACCCTGTTTCCTTTTCTTTACTTTTATATTCCAGGTATAATATAAAGTCCTTCTCTAAAATTCTTTGATGTCTTCTTTGATTTAAAAAGAAATTGTCAGAAAAGTCAGGATCGGATGCATCATGTTATCGTAAAAGAAACAATATATTTAATTTTCTCATTAAAGTTTCAATTAATTATTGTAATATTCTTGTAAACAAATTAAGCATTAAACTATGATATATTAATAACAAATAAGATCTGATTCGCTTTCAAAACACTCTCATTGACCAATTTTTTTTTTATTCTTAATCGAACAAAAGAATAAATTGTTTGATAAAATGTTTCCAAGATTTTGTATATCATGAAAATGACATACGAGATTATGATGATAGAGATATACGAGGTTATGAAAATTCAGATATTATTTATGAAATTATAGGCAGCAAAACTCAAATAAGTCTATATCAATGTCTATTGATACAACATTAAGTGACTCAAGTGTACGTTTAAGTAATGTAAAAGGTGTATCAACTTTTATTGTAAGTATACCTAAAGAAGATTATACATCAATGATTATTTATAAAAAATATCAAAGAGTAAAACCTATATCTTATCGAGAATATGCTGCAACTTGGATTATGGCAACAAGTTTTCAATGAAAAAATGTGCCAAGCCACTAAAATATCTTGTGCATTTAATTTTAAACATCATAAATTATTTCATAATGCAGAATCCGAATATGCATGCGGTACCTATAAATGTGGATCCACCATTAAATATATGATTAATAATTCTGAAGAACTTATTACCAAATTAAAATACACATATACTGAAGGTTAAGAACGTTGCGGAAAACGGTATTTAAGAAAACCTGTAAAAGAAACAGTTGTTGAACAATTACGAGGAACAAGTGCGTCTGAATACAGGATAAAAATAGCAGAAAAGCTAATGCAGGAAGATGATAACAAAGAACCGTCACATTTATACTAATGTTTTAAGAGTAGCAAAATATGAAATTAATCAGAAAAATTATATGGACAAGAATCCATTGAAAGCGCTACATTTAATGCAATTAGGATCATTAAGACATAATTCATAGTATTGGAATGAACACCTTTTTATACACATTAATGGTCTAATCATCAATTGCACGTATATCGAACATATGTATTAGATGAAACATCTTGTATATATATATTGATGCAACAGGAAATCTTGTAAAAAAAATTAAAAGGCCCGATAAAATTAAGACAAAATCAATTTTTTTAATTGTGTTGCTAATTCTAAAACTCTTTCCAGTATGTCAAATGCTTTCAGAAAGTCATCATACAAATGCAATCTTTTGATTGATGGACTGGATTCGATCTGATGCTCCTCGTCCACGTGAAGTAGTATGTGATGCCAATCGTGCACTATTGATAGTAGCTGTACGAAGTTTCACAGGGTGTTTAACTCCTGAAGAATATTCCGATGCATGTCTCTCTTGTTCTCTCTTGTGAGTCGGTCGCGCGATTTATGTTGCAGATCGAATTTTTGCCAATGAAATGAGCACCTAATTCAGCGACTAAATATCCTTAAATAATATTAAAAAACAAACATTTTAACACAAAATTTGTCTGAGCACCTAATTTTTTAAGGCAACTTCTCTCTTGTGGGCCGATTGTTCGATTGACGCCTAATTTCTGTATATAATTTTATATACATACATTTTCGAATTAATTTAGTCGTTTCTTAGGAGCACCTAATTAGCACCTAATGCTGATGTATTTGTTTACGCAATAATTATTTATTTTTTTTATTGGGGGAATTAACTTAATTATTAATTAAGGGGGAATTAAGCTAGCCTCCCTCCCCCCCTCCCCCGCAATAATTTTGTTTTTCTGCCAAATTCGGTTCGAGCACCTAATTTCGGACTTCAGCACCTAATTAGCACCTAATTAGCACTTAATAATTGGTACGTGTTAGAATTCATTTATCGCTGGAGGTTAGCTTAATAAAGATCCTGTGCATACGAGGGGGAGAGAGCGAGAGACAAGAGAGGACCAGAGAGAGTTTTATTGGAGCAGTTCTTTGTACGTGCGAGGAGAGAACCTTTTTCAATCAGAAACATGCAGCGTCTACAATCCGTTGTTAAGTAATTTTTTCATTTTTCTTACATCCATTGTAACTTCGAATATATATATGAAGAATATGTCGAATTATTATCGAGTAAAAAAGTATCGCAAGCTAAAGAGAAAACGAAGAACGCGAAAATGAAGACATATATGTAGAGGACGATGCGCAGGAATGTCTAAGTATAAATGTAATAGAAATTGATATAGTAGAAACTGTAGGAGAAACTGAGGCAATTAATAATGTAGTGACCATTGAAAAAGAGATAGATAAGAATGAATTTCCAATTGTTAGTGACAATGAATTTGCATTGCTTGAAGAGTCAATTCAAACAGGTATTAATGAAAGAATTACTCAGTGGACTTCACGAAACCTAGATACTCTGAGATTAAATGTAGTCACGGAATTATTATTAAGAGAAGAGGGACATACAGCCTCGAATGGCTCAGGCATTGTTACCTGCCTCAGGCAGATACGAAGCATCGTGTTTTGCAAGTGATGATAAGTAATCGAGGCGCGATGCGGTGAAACACATAGAACCATGCCAGGCTGTGCTAGACAACGAAGCGCTACTTCCCTCTCCCTGCGCGCCGCCGCCGCTCGAGTGGGCCATTCCTACAAATTCGCGCGGCTTAATCGCATATTGGCTTAAACATTTCCTTTTCTAATTCGAAAACTATAGCATCTCAAAATAGTATAAGAATTTTTTGTTCCCTTTGATTTATTCTCCATCCCCAATGTGGCTCGGACCCATCTTAAGAGACACCCTGTGTGTGTGTGTGTGTGTGTGTGTGTGTGTGTGTGTGTGTGTGTGTGTGTGTG
>NW_017259498.1:216125-221610 GCF_001594045.1 Atta colombica | reverse complement strand
TAATAAATATATATTTATAAAATATAAACACACATATATTCTAATAGTATATACAAACATTATATATCTTATTTAATAAATTAATAAATCAAATATTTTATACAGTTTTTATAATTATCAAAGTTATTTAAATGTTGACAGTCACTAAAATTAAATGATATTTTACAATATATTATATCATGCTTTTTCTCAAACCTGAATTTTCGTTTTTCTACTTTTAATTTAATTTTATTATTATCTTTACTTAATAAATTTATGTCCTTTCTTTAAATATTAATACTATGCAATTCCCTAATAATAATAATGATTCGGAAATTAAGCAAAATACCTTTGTGAAATAAATATTATAGTTGTGTACAAATTTCCTAGTTGTGCATTGTCAAAGTATGAACGATGTATTATAGACAATCAATTTAATGTATTTTAAAAATAAATGCACTTTTAGTGCTCTTGACAAAATTTTTTCTTTATTTGTTTATAATTTCTCTACGCAAAATGGACAATAAGGGATGACTTATAAACTGCGGACAATCGAATCTTATAATTTAGAGATAAATGCATTTAAGATTATACTGTTAAATTTTTTTAACTTTAATTTATAACTCGGTTTTGCGAGGTGGACAAACGACATTTATGGACATATGCGTATACATGATGGATAATCGAATCCCGTACGTAATTTAAAAGAAAGTACTCCTGAGGGTGCTAGAATTTTTTATTCATAATTTTTTTTTTTTTTTTTGAAGAGTGGACAAAAAATTATTTTTTATGAATAAATGTGGACAAATTGTGGACAATCGATTGCGATTTAGATTTTATCAAAATTCGCATTTAGGGGTGCCAACTTCACAAACCTTATAAAACATTATCACAAAATTGCGTTACCTTGCTCAATTTAAGTGCTATCACAAAAAATTAAAGAGTTAACCGTATAAAACGAAAAAATTTAATTTAAATAGAAAAATTTTTCATGTAAAAACACTTGGTGTTTTGCGATTAGATCGAGTAAGTATTGTAATAACATAATAGTAAACTATGAATGTAATATTTAGAAAAATAAGAAAAATAAAAAACATTCCCAATGAGAGTTAAAGTATCCAGCATGTGTATATATGCGATTAAGTTGTAGAGTCATGAACATTATGACGAACGTTGCGAATGCTATTAAGTCTAAATCTAAAATAAATAAATTTAGATTTGTAAAGCATACGTTATGAAAGAGAAAATATAGTAAACTTTATTCTTATTCAGTATAAAGTTCAGATTAAATTTATTACTTTTATTATTACTTTAAATTATTTACTCAATCTAGTGCCAAATGTTTTTACATGAAAAATTTTTCTATTTAAATTAAATTTTATTTGCCAATTTTGTTGATATCAAATCTTTTATACAAATGATATATATCATTAGAGTTAAGTAAATAACAAGAGCATACAATATCATTTGTGTTTTACCTTTTAATTTGATAGAATTTAATTTGATTGGTTGAAATTGCATCTGGGTTATAATTTTTCATTTGATACATTAATTTTTTTCGAAGAGATAATAATTAATATTTTTAATAATTATTGACAGAGACTTAAAGTTGCCATTACTTAGAGAGGTTGGAGACCTTCAATAAGAATGTCTTTGAAGAAAAATTAAAACTACTATTAATTGGGTTGGATACTTCGTATTGTATACAAAGAATCGATCGAGTTTCATCAACTCGATTAAGCCAAATCAGTGATTAACTGTTAACTATATATAATAATAATATATAAGATCAATTCTACTAAACAGCAAACACAAATACAATTACAGTCAGTTCTACGGCCAATTAAGTAATTGGTGTTGGTGAAACCGGCCCAAATGATTCTTCACGAAAAGCATGCTTAACGCTTTTTTTATCTTTTTTTAAAAAGGTAAGTTTGTATAAATAATAAGATCATCATCATTCATTATCATTTGTGTTTTACTGTTTAATTTGATTAGTAGAATTTGATTAGTTAAGATTGTATATCATAAACCTAGAATAATTTGCACAAATTATCTTTAACAAAGAAAGAAAAAATTTATTAATTTTAAAAATCTAATTATCTTATCTAATTATCTACTAATTAATAATCGAAATTATTATCATTATAAATTATCATTATCTAATAATTAATTATCTAATTATCTTATCTAATTAGCTTATTAATTATCTTACTTATCTTTAAAATTATAAAGTTGTAAGTAAAATTTAAAGTTGTAAGTAGTATTAAATATAACACCGTACGCTCCGAATAAACAGCCATGCTTTTTATAAAATGGATCGCCCATGATTGGCTGTCCGCTTCCCTATTTTTAGGGGAATAGCTCACCTTTTATAATTCCATTATGTCCGTGAAAAACAAAAGAAAAAATATCCAACGTAGACAAAATGTAAATAGATAATAATTTATTTTATTATAACAAAATTTATTCATTTATTAAGTTATTTTTCATGATTTTCTTTTAGCTCAATGATAGACGACTCAAAAGATTTAGAACTAGCGGCCCTGAGGACTAGATATATTAAAGGATTAGTTCATTTCTCAGTGTTGCAGCCGCCCACACTGGAACTAACGACAACGCATCCGCCCGCGCCGGGACTAGCGACGCAGGCTATCATTCCACAAGAAAAATAAAAATTACCTTATAATAAATAAGTAGAATTGGATAATTAGTATATTAATGTCAACTTAATTTCAAGTTATTTTTATAAATTTTAACTTATTAATTTTTTTCAAAGTTTATAAAAATTTACAGATATGTTATATTAAAATGATTAAACTTAACTTACTCAAATAAGTATTTATGTATTAGGTGTACAACTTTGCTTCCGCCGTTTTCCTATAGATGGTTTTAGCGGTAAATGGTGATCGAAATAAATAGATCATAGACGTCATACAATAAACTTGGGCATCTGTCAACCCCATAGAAACATTAGTCGATTTTCTCTGCATCATAAAGTTATTCTCGATTGAAAATGTCAGTTTACGAACCAAATTCTCGTCATTTGCGGGAGGTTTTAATTTTTTGCTTCAATATGAAGAAATCTGCGGCTGAGGCTCATCGAATGCTTTCAAATACTTATGGTGAGGCCGCTATTAGTGAAAGAACGTGAGTAGTTTCAACGCTTCAAGAACGATGATTCTGACGTCCAAGGTCATGCTCTGTATTTGGTGGGACCAGCTCGGCATAGTGTATTATGAACTGTTAAAACCGACTGAAACAATCACAGGCGATCGGTATCGAACGCAATTGATGCGTTTTAGCCGAGCATTGAAAGTCAAACTGCCGCAATATAACGAGAGACACGATAAAGTGATTTTGCAGCATGACAATGCTCGACCCCATGTTGCGAAAGTGGTCAAGACATACTTGGAAACGTTGAAATGGGAAATCCTACCCCACCCGCCGTATTCTCCAGACGTTGCTCCCTCTGACTATCACTTGTTTTGATCAATGGCACACGGCCTGGCTGACCAGCACTTCCGGTCTTATCAAGAAGTAAAAAATTGGATCGATTCGTGGATAACTTCAAAAGATGACCAGTTTTTTCGACGCGGGATTCGCTACCCGAAAGATGGGAGAAAGTAGTGGCCAGCGATGGACAATACTTTGAATCATAAATGTATAACCAGTTTTTTACAATAAAGTCTCGAATTTCGGAAAAAAAACGGCGGAAGCAAAGTTGTACACCTAATAAGTATTAAATTTTAATCATTTTCAATTTTCAAATTCATTACAGCCAGACGTTGGCAAAGAAGCCAACAGAGCCCCAACAACCGCGAGTATCGATATGGGGAAACAGATGACGCGAAGACCGCAGAGGACGAAGAGGCCGCGGAGAGCATAGAAACGACCAGATTAAAAAAATTTATATTTTTTAATTAATAAAAAATCTTTGACAATTTGGCTAATAGATTTAATTCTCAATCTATCCTCATCATGCTCCTTCGCTTACATAACAAATTTCATATCATAAACCTAGAATAATTGCTCAAATATCTTTAACAAAGAAAGAAAAAATTATCTGAAAAATCTAATTATTTTATCTAATTATCTAATAATTAATTATCTAATTATCTTTAAAATTATCTTTAAAGTTGTAAGTAGTAACTAGCATACAATTGTGATAGTTTAAAAAGAAATTCTAAATCGAGGTCAATGAGTGTACAGCATGCTTCCGCAATCTACACAGTTCATCAGTAAATCGGGTTGCCTATCGGATCATATTGGGTAGAGGTATGCTTTACTAGTAATGCAGAATAAGATTAGATGACAAGTCCAGCGAGGAATGAGACAAGGGAAGTTTAATTAAATTTTATATACTAGTATAGTATAAAATTCAATAATAAGATATAAAATATGTATTTAATGATACAAATGATCTGACTTAATCAACATAAATGACATTAAAAAAATATAATTAGAACTATTTATAGTTATATATTTGTAAATATGTATTAAATGTCATTTATATTATTAAATACATATTTTATATATTAAATTTTACACTATATCAGAATAAAATTCAATTTCTCTTGTCTCATTCCCCGGCGGACTTGCGATCTAATCATATTCTGCATTACCAGTAAAGGGTAAAAAAACCCTCATTACCTTTGGCAGGTTTCTCTTTGGTAATATTTACCTACACATCAGTCGTGCTGCCTATCTGCCTTTGGGCAGGAGCACGCGTTAAAGGTCCTCTACATAGAAGTCGTAGACGGTCGTGAAGTCTTAAGTCGTAGGAAACTGACCAATTCTAATTGAACAATCTCTTTATATTTGATTGTGATTGATTGATTTCCTACGACTTGTAGAGGACTCTTAACGCGTGTTCCTGCCCATAGGCAGATAGGCAACCTGACTTACTGATATGTAGGTAGATATTACCAGAGAGAAACCTGACAAAGGTAATGAGGATTTTTTTTCCTGTAACCGCAAACTGTTCCCGCGCATTACTGCCCTCTGAAAAAGTGTTTGAATATCAAACAAGTTAATTTAGCGAATTTTGTTTTATAATACGCGTCTGCATAAAAATGAAATTACGAAGTAATTTTTTTAATACAAATTTTCAGTCCATTTTTACCAAACATAATTATTATTATAGTCTGTAAGTATATTTCAAAGTTTCTATAATCACTAGCAAAATTATAGTCTTTGATACATTTCAAACTTTTCGATCATATCGTTAAATTAAGGTTTAATTAATTACACGCGTTCGTTTATATCAACATATTATAAACAAAAACTTGAAACATATAAACTAATAATTTGCAATTAATTTTCTTTTTCTTTTTTCCACTGAATGATTATAACGGGCTCTTCTTTATAAAGTAATTTCCCTGACTTTTTCCAGTTTTCCAAGTCTGTGGCAACTCTGACTGATTATCAATAATTGATATAAATTGTATACCGCCAAAAATTTGCCACTTAAAATTGAGTAAAAGTTTTTAATAGTATCTCGTTT
>NW_017259498.1:199118-216025 GCF_001594045.1 Atta colombica | reverse complement strand
ATATATATGTATATATATATATATAAAGTATTGAGAAATTTTTGAACTGCCATATCTCTAAAACATTGTCAGTAAAAATAATAAAACGGGAAAAGTATTAAGAGTCAGTGCGCGTTTTTTGATGCGCTAAAAAATTTTAGAGCAAAAAACTGCACACTGACTTATTGCCCTTTCTGTTACACATTATGTTTGTAAATATTTCTGGCATCATATTAATTTTCACCATATTCATTGCGTACATAGCGAAAGAACAGCTAAATTTTTATTAGATAAAATTTAAAAGTAATTTATCATAATTTCATATCATGAGTAAATTTTTCTAGTTTCTATTTGCGAAGAGAAACTTACGGATCACGAAGTGGCCAATAAAACTTCATTTTTACGACATTCAATAGTAAGTTGTCTAATTGCCGTAACATATTTGCGTTGCTCTATGAGAATGACGAGTTATAGACTAAGCGCATCTCACTTTCCTTTTTTGTCGGTATTCATTATATCATTTTTCCACCTAAATAAAAAATTATTTGGCCTTTTGGCCATAGTCACTGTTTTAGATGCTTTTGAAAAGAATGTATTTTCAATCAAATTTAGCGTGTGCAAATACAATTTCAAAAATAGGCAAACAAATAAAACATATGATGCAAAATAATAGGGTTGAATTTCCTGTGGAAGAAATAGATAATTTCAAATCTATGGAGCAACCATAATGATTAAAATGAATTGTAACATAAGTTCGTGAAAACAATTTGGACTAAATTTACACGTAGAATTAAAAAATTATTTAAATCAGATTATACCATTAAAATCTAATCCAACAGAATATTAGATTTCCCATAAAGTTACAAACAAATATTTAAGTAGTATAGCGCTTGAATATTTGTCAGTGGTAGGGACATCAGTTCCATCGGAACGAATGTTTTCACGAACAGGAAACATTATGACAGATAATCATCTTAAGAGTGATCCCGATTATTATTTTTAAGTTTACTAGATATTTTCGATTAACACTTGGAAAAACTCACAAAGTAAAATAAGTAGAATATTTATTGACCTTTGACTAGCAAGATATTGATCTTTGCGGATTGATATTCTGCAAAACGATTGCTTTTTAATAAATACTTTAAATTGTTAATTAAAACAAAGAGCTGGCATTCCTAATACGAATTTTGTTTGCATGAAAAGAACGATTTTGCTGTGTATCTAAAACTTTAGCTAGATACAGATCTGAAAATAAATACTAATAAAGCCTTGATAAAGATTCGACTTTCTACTTTTTATGTAAGATATTGACCGTAAGATATAATCTAATATTATTCACTGTATTTATCATATTAAACCTGTGCAATAAAAGAATGAAGTATATATTTCACGTATATATTTCATTCTGTATAAATGGCACAAGAGATGTATACGCGTATGCATTGAATTTTATTTTTTATAATAAAAATTTTATAATAAAATAAAATTTTATAATAAAAGTTTTTTATAAGTTTACAGTGTACAATTAGTCTCGATCTTTTTGATCGGTTTCCGAATCCTAAATCGATTTTTTGATACTCGATTTTTTGAATCGATACTTATAGTTACGATTGGGGATCGATTAAAAAAATCGATTCTTTTGCCGAGATCGAGCATCTCTACTTCTAAGCATTTAACAAATCGGAAGAATTTTATTCATTGACCAATCAAAAAATGCTTCAAAACATTCATAGTGGCAACTCGACTGCATCCTCAGAAACCTAGTAATTCCATTAGGAGATGCCTTAAACAAGATGGCAGTACTGATCCCACAGTACATTATCATGCTTCGGACAACATATAGAATGGCGGAAATGACTTATCTTGAATGCGTTCCATTTGATGTTCACAATGCTTGTGAGCATTATTTGCTCTTGTTTAATATTTGATAAATTAGGCTAAAATGATTTCATGAACGTTGTGAGTGTCATGCGCTTGTTTAAGAAACATAGCTTTGTAATTTGTGCAGTCCTCGTATTATTCGTAGTGATCCAAATCCCTTATCTGTCACAAGGTATCGAAATACAGGGTAAAAAATATGAAAGAATCAGCATGATTCTATTCGTTGAGTATTTTCAACATTGTATATTTCATCATTGTATTTAGATGACTGGATGTCATTAAGAAAATTTTAAAACTTACGTTATAAACAGTCATTAAGTTATTTGATTTTCAACTAAGAATCCTCATTAATGCTCTTTCTTGTCACATTGATACTGCTCTATCCTTCTTATCCCACCTATGTTCTGGATCTTTGGCCTCTCAGAATTCCTCTGAATTAGTTTCTTGTACTTATCTCATCTGGAATTTCATTGGTCACATCATTCAGATCTGTTAACTGTATTGTTTCACTTAATGTATCTTTGCAATCGGCGAGAGGTGTGAGGAAGGATTGAAGATAATCAAATAATTGCTCAATAATTATAATAAACAACATTTATTAAATAAACTCTCTTACTCACATTCGCACTCGCACAAAATCATTCCATGTAAACTCGAACAAATCACGAGCCTAATTTTCGCTGATTTTCGCATTCTTCGCGTATTATGTCACATGTTTTTCTTTTCGTAATTCGATGAGAACCATGGTGAAAGTTCGCTATGATAAAAATTGTGCAATTGATATACGATCTTTCGACTTTATTCTACCGAATCTTCATATATATTCCATAAACAGCTTACTACATGCATACTTATCAATTTTCGCGTTTACCTAACATTTTGTAATAATAATTTCGAATGGATTTAATAAACTTTTCAGCTTCCAGCGTTTTTCTCACGATACTGATTCATTCGACAGTTCGCCGCCGAAAAAACAAATGTCTTCGTATAATGGTGGAACAGTATTGCCAACTCTGAATTCCAAAATTCTGTACTTTACTAAAAAATTCTAGAAATAAAGCCGGCGCGAGCACACGATGCTTGTTTTCCTGGACTGCATTCGGATTCCCATCTGAGTGTTCCTTGGATCATCCTTAGGTTTGTTCGCGTCGCAAGCTCCAACATGTTCCAACATGCTCCAACATGCTCCTACCACAGCTCTTACTTACTCAAGCGCATTGGAATAAGTAAGAGCTATAGTAGGAGCATATTGCATGTGGCATGCGACACTACAAATCTCTTGTTGTTTATCAAATGTTAAACAAGGATGACATGACACTCAAGTAGCACCGGGTGGGAATTCGACTGCAGTCCTGCTAGATTGCTAGGTTGGATTAGAATCTTGTTGTCAGTCTACACCTGTCAGTGGTCTAGTTTACACCGAGGATTCGATTCGGATCAGAATGCAAGTAGCAACTAACTGCAATCGAGCATTCTCCTGTTACAATCGAATGACAAGGGAATGCTCGACTGTAATTAGTTGATTCTTTCATTTTGATTCTTTCATTCTCGGATCGAACCCACGGTGTAAACTAGACCAGTGTCAGCATCGTAGCCAACACGATGACAAGAGGTTTGTTTTCTGTTTCTGCACGAGGATTGCACTAGAACTGGAGGCTCGATTCTATATCTTCAAATAAGATGAAAATTACAAAAGTGAACAAATTTACTAGGTATGGACCAATGAAATAATCAGTATTTTAGTAAATTCGCTCACTTATAATTTTCACCTCATTTCAAAATACAGAATCGGTTCCAAAAAATTGAACCAATCAGAGTTCTTTATTTCATGGAGAGCAAGGAAACGGAGGATTCGATTACATTTTTTTATGCATTACGTTATGCGTTATGCAAGAGTCTGTGCTAGAAGCAAAAATAAAAAACGTTTTAAACTACTTTTTCATGCAAGCAAAGAAAAGCTAGCATTTATTCCCACTCCGTCACAATTCAAATTCAGCGTTGAAAAGCTAAAGCTTCCCCTTCTTCTTTATCATGGAACGAAATTTCACTGGCGAAGATACTCCCACTATTCATAAAAAAGCATTGATCAAACAATTTAAAAAATTAACCAAAAAATGCTTCGAAATATTTGACCAATCAAATGAACCATAGTCAGAGTCAGCGTTGCTTCACTCATGTTGGACAGTATCGAACTTTGAGAAACTTATTTATTCACTGGATTTGCCATATTGGCGAAAATTGATGGAGAGAGGGTAGAATACCAGCTTTTACTCACTGCATGAAATTGCACTTTTAGTGTAAGATAAAAATGGCGTCTCATATTATTTTCATAAAAGTATTAAATTGGTTCTATATTAATCGCATCGCAGCGTCGCAAGCGTTGCGGTCCAATAAACATCAAACTAATTCGACTCTGATGGACCGCAACTCTTACAACACGCTGCGATGCGACTAATGTAGAACCAGCTTTATATTCATTTAATGAAAATGAATGCAATTCCATTAAAAAAAATTCTTACTTAAAGATATTGATAACACAAAATGTTTTTAACTGTAGGCTTGCTATTATTTATATATATCATTACTCATAAATTCTCGGATAATTATTTAAAAGATGCCCCTCACCTTCAATTTTAATTATGCTCTGTCGTATTTTTGCATGAAACAAAAGAATCTGACAGTAAAAAATCATGCTTAGTCTTGCGAACTGAGATATTAAGCGTTAAAGTTAACGATTGTTAGGAAATCTGTCATATTGACTTATTGCAACGCTACACATGCATTTTAGTCCATGCATTTTATTTAAAATCTTACTTCGTCTCCGATTTTAATCGGAATAAGAAATTAGACTTATTCAATACATTTTTATTCAAAACAAAAGCTGCTCTGTTCTTGCTATGTGTGAAAAGTTATAAACTCCTAAACGATAAAAGGGAGACGATTTGAATATTAAACAAACGTTAATATATCGCTATAGAATCAAGTTGGGGTTCCGCACAATAAAAGGCACAGGGAACAGAGAACAGAGAATAAGAATTTCACCCTATCAGAAATCATGTATTGAGGAATACACAATTTCTGATAGGTTGAAATTCTTATTCTCTGTTCTCTGTTTCTTGTTTCTTTTATTGTGCGGAGCCCGAGTAAAAAATGTATGCACATATAGCCATAAAGCAAAAATGTGATCGCACATGCTTTCATCGCGATATTTCGCAGCTGACAGATTTCCTCAACAGTCATCAAATTCAACGTTTAATCTCGATTCGCGAGACTAGGCACAACATTTTACTGCCAGATTCTTTTATTTTATGCAAAAAACGCGAATAAGCATAATTTCACTGAAATTGAAGGTGAAGAATGATCACGCTAGTATACATTATAGAGGAGAAAAGAAACAAGCGGCACGATTTGCGCGGTTCCTATAGTTACTTAGTTAATTTTTGTACCGCGTACCACTACATGTAATCGCACTCTTAGTGCATCATGAATGGAGTGCATCATGCATTTAGTACTATAATCGCTTCCTGAGCGCTCAGTGAACTTTTGCATCTAATTGGCATATTCCAATAGATCCAAAAATATAGATCAAACAGGTGCAAAAGCTCATTAAAGATTTTTCTACATAGAAGTCGTAGACAATCGTGGAGTCTTAAGGCCTAAGGTTTGTTTGCGTCGCATGCTCTAGCTTGCTCCAATGTGCTTCTGCTAGATCTTATCCATTTCAACCACCACGTTAGAGTGTGTAAATGCTATGGTAGGAGCATTTTAAAGTATGTTAGAGCATGCGACGCGAACAAATCTCTAGAATCAATTCGAGGGAGACGTTGTTGTATGTCATGCCATAAGAAATTAATCAATTATAGTCTATTGTTTCTTTCCATGCGACAGCCAACAACCGACGTATGCGTTCAACATCCGATGCTAATATACGACGTATTGTAAAATAAACCTCAGTCATAAGAAACCAACCAATCACAATCAAATAAAAGGAGAATACTCGATTAGAATTGATCGGTTTCCTGTGACTTAAGACTCCACAACCGTCTACTTCTATGTAGAGGATCCTTAAGTGCTCAGTAAATGATTATAGCACCCGATAGGGGTTGCAGTACTACGACCGCTCACTGAGCACTTAGTGTGCTCTTGTATCTGTTTGGTCTATATTTTTAGTTCTAACGAAATATGCCAATCAGATGCAAGAGCTCACGGAGCGCTCAGGGTATAGCCACAAACTTGCATAGACTGTGATCAAAATCCCGCTATTTTAAAACATTTGATGGACCAATTAGAAGAAAGAATTTTACAAACTGATCAATTAAAAAACACTTCAAAGCGTTTGCAGCATCGCGTTGACCGTGTACCCATATCGTACAATGTATGCATAACGAAAATTATCCAATCACATTTACGTGCATCTTTATAAGAGAAATACAATTGGATAATTTTTTTCTTTATACATACGTTTATGCGACTATGCAATTTGTATGGATATACTCTCACTGAGCGGTGTAGTACTGAATGCATCCATTGATTGATGTATCTAATGACGTGAATGTCATAGTTATGGCTGCTCCAGTAAAGAAACGTGAAATTCAGCAGAAATTGCACGACGATGATGAAAATCACATCTCGTCCAGCAGTGAGGACGAGGAATATGAGATCGCGAATAAACAAGTGAGATAGATTTCCATTTACTTATGAGATGTCTTAATAATCAATGGTTAACCTCACTCAGCAAACACGCGGTCGTGTTCTGCTGTCGATCTATTTATTTCATTATTTGTAGTATTTTCGACTATAGCGGATTTTAATCTGATTCGGGGGGATTGGTTTAATGATGCCCCAAACTTTACTATTAGTAGAGCATGTTAAGTCCAATCTACAATTGTATAAGTGTAGTTGATAAGTTGGTTGTATTGTAAGAATCAACTGATCACAGTCGAATATTTTTCTCATATTTGATTAATTGGCTAATTCTTACCACTACTTACAATTATGCTTATGTGAATGGATTTAACCAATAGCAAAGCATTAATCTAAATAAAAAGGTTGATTTAAAGGGTTTATCTCGTGGGACATTAAGCAGGTGCTAGGCTGATTTCAGAATCATCATCTGCACTCAGATATTGTTTTAGCTTTGTTTAACATTTTTGAATAAGGATAAAAACATCTGGGTGATGATTCTAACCTTATCTACAATAGTTACACGAGTTGTGTTGCACGTCATGAAATTTAGTGTGTTTAGCGGATTCATCAGTTGAATGAATGCTTTTTGCTACTGATATATTCTTCTAGATCCAAAAATTTGATTGAATCTAGAAGAACACATCAATAACAGCGAACACTTACTCAATTGTTGAATCCACTGAACGCAGCCAATGTCACAGGAATATTGTTTTTAGTATGATTGTCGCAAGAGTTCTTGTTATAGAGAGTTGAAGTTGGCTGAACTTTGTACAAGAGCTCTTGTGACTGCGACAACCATAGGACTAGAAAAAATATTCTTGAGACATTGACTGTCCATATGACTTGTAGATGAGGCTTTCTGAATGCAGTCCTGTAGTCAAAAATGCTATTAGTTTATTTTAGTTCATCTAAATGCAGGATTAACATAATACATTATGACATACATGCGAAAATCATTGTTGAGATAATATCATGCAAGTGAAAGCTCTATCTATATGCTATTCTAATATGAATGATTGCTGTTCAATAGAAAATGAAATATTGTCAACTCTATAATTTTTAATATTTAGTCTATAGATCCTAAATCAGGAAAACTGAGAAAAATATTTTTATGAAGATGAAATGTGATGTAAAAGTTTTAAATGCTACATTTATTTTTAAAAATATTTATTTATATTTAAGATTGCCACATCATCAAAATTTTCAAAATTAGAATATATGTCAAAAATCTTGAATATTTTGCTTGAAACTGATATGTATTAAAATGCATATACGTTAGTAAAATTGATCAGAATATTAAACAAACAATTATTTCACATCTAATTGTTCATTAGTGTTACTAATTGAAAAGATTGAGCAATCATATGTTGCAATCATACATAGTTGATTATTCTCTTCATATTCAACTGTGATTGGTCAGTTTCTTATAGCTAAAGAATTACTACACTATTTATTAAATAAATCAGTAATAATGCAGAATAATGCAGAAGAAGAGTCAAATGGTCTGTTCATGTTGGAGTCCCTAAATATTTTTGTACTTAAAATGAAATAGATATATATGTATACATTGAAAAGAAAGGAAGCAAAGATGTTGAGTGCGAAAAGTGTGTGCAACACGAATCAACCTAAAGTAAAAAATTTAAAAGATTTCTTAAAACCACAGGACACTCATAATTACCCCAGATGTTTTCAGAAATAAAAAAAGAAATAAATAAATTTTCCTAAAAAAAGAGAACAGTGTCTGGGAAAAAATATATGGATGGCAATCCTATCTATATTATACTTTTTCTATATTATATAAATTATTTTCATTATCAAATCTTGGTTGAATTTGTATTGTTCAACAGTAATAAAATAGAAAAGAGTATTAATATGTAATAATTTCATGAATCTGACTGACATTTTTGAGTAGAAGTAGAAACAATATACCTTTGATAAGTTTAGATTTTGATGCAATGTGTATGTATACATGCAATAGTAACTATGTATACATGCAATAGTAACTATATATTTATTAATAATAACCAAATATGACATACAAGTTATATTTTTTCATTCTATTAGTTTCTATAATCAAATTGTACTGATTTGTACCAAATTAGACTTATTATTTATGTCTGTTGCATTGCAGATAATATGCAAGAAATTGTAGGAAAAGTTAATAAAATAATGTATTTCTAAGAATATTTATTAATTATCAATATTGTAATAATATTTGAATACTGTAGTAATGTTAAGGAATGGATATACATATATTTATTTTGTGCATTTAATTTTTTTTTTTAATATATGCATATACACGATATTGTACAAGTAATACACAATGGCAGAATTATTTTTCACATTTTTGAAGCAAATTATTAATATTATGAATATCACAGTAGGAACAGCAAATTGTAAGGTAACTGGAGATCGTATACTCCTAAACTTTGCGATTTTTTTTAATTTTTTGCTGAGCTGAAAATTGAGAATTAACGATCAAATTAAAAAAAAGGAAACATTTCTGTAATGTTAAAAAAATATTTTCAAATATTTATATAAGTGCAGTAAAGATTTTAAAAAAAGCAGCATTTTGCGCATATTGTGTACATGTGTACATGTGTACATGTGTACTCAATATAATTCATATATTTTCTCTTTTTCATACGAAAATATTAGAAACATGGAAAGTAAAGATTCGCGACGTTATTTTTATAAGTTTATAAATTTATTGCACACAAATACATTAATGTATAAAAATTAAAAAAAAATTTTTTTTTTAGACATTTATATAAGATACTTGATCTGACATTTCACATATGAACACATCTTAATCTTTTTCTCTTAACATTAAATAAAGGTAAAGATTATAAATATCTTTATACTGATATAAAAGAAAGTTATTTTTATCAACGTATTTATAAAACAATAATAACTTAATCAAACATTGTTAATTTCTCCTTTTTAAAACTGTTTATGAATATTCACAATTCAAACAAGGAAAACGCCCTTTATGTTATTTTTAGTTAATCCCACACAATCTTCATGAACATGTGTTACAAATGTCATACTTATTGACTCTCATTATATCTTCCTGAGATATATTTCACAGAGCCTGTGTATTCTGTACACAACTATCGACAATTGTCAATAATTAATAACCAATAAGAACGATCCTGAAAAAAAACACGATTCTGCTGATCGTTATTACTTAATGATATTGATAACTGTCGGTAGATGTGTACAGAATACGAACTCAGAACTATAATTCTTTCAAGACTTGCTTTCGAGACTCCTTTTTTTTTGCCGTTTTCTTGATTATTTTCTTGATTGCTTTAGATGAAGCACTTAAAGCATCTGCTTCTTTTAGAGAGGAAAATAATTCTTTCTGTATTGATTTCACCAGCTAAAGAATTCCTTTTTTGTTTAATTATAAACGAAAGGTGATAAAAATATAAATTAACATATTATTGAAAGTTGAACAGAGCTACAATAACATAAACTACTGAAAGTAATAACTACATTTGATAGAAAGCAATTTTATGTTTAAATAACAAAATGAATAATATGATTTATAAATTGATACAATCATATGGATCACTTGCATGAGTTACTGCTATCTGTTTAATATTAATATAATTACTTAAAGATAAAAATAAAGTAATCGGACTCAATTTGGGCGTAGACTCAAAACGCTCTATTCACTAAAGAGTGATAGCATTTTGAGTATATGCCCAGATTAAGTCCGATTACTTCATTTTTATCTTTATGACGTAGAAAAGTATTTGAAGAAAATATTAATTTAAGTCGTGTAATTACCTGCGAATTAATATAAAATATAAAATTTATGTATAGTAATTTATGTATTTCTTTCTAATTTATTTAGAGAAATGTTAAATAATAAGACGCGTAACATATTTTATTGTCACATTTTTATCAAAGTGGGAAAATGCGATTTTTTCCCAGTCAAAGTACATTTCTATATAATTCAAACAAATCAAACATTGTCGATACATCAACATCATGTAACATATCAAACTAACATCCATGAATGTTAATTAATTTTTTTGAAGTTTGATTATAATCATTAATTAACATATTTGCTTTATAAAACTAGATAGTGCAATACTGTAATAAGTATAAATTTTAGGGGATAGAATTTCAAGTGGATTTTGAGGGTCGCAATCCACAAGATCCAGACTATCATGGAATTAAAACATTACTGCAACAACTTTTCCTTAAAGCACACATTGATTTGGGTGGATTGACGGATTTAATAATTTCTCAAAATTATGTAGGATCAGTCGTTAAACAATCTGAAGAAATTGATGAATCTGATGATGGTGAAGATAGTAATGACATCAATGATGTATTTGGTATTACAACTGTCATTAATGTTTCTGATAAACAGGTAAGTAAAAAATTGATAATGATATATAATCATTATCAAACTGAGAAATTTATTATTAATATTTATTTGTCAATTTTATTTATTTATTTTATTTATTTTATTTAAAAAAGTTAATTTTTTTCAGAACATTTTGTGTATACAACAATTGAGACATCTACTGAAACAGCTAGCAGATGAACACGCAACTGATACAGTTAATACTATGATAAAAAATGTACTGGAGAACGACGCAGCACAATTGGGTTTGCTCATTAATGAAAGATTTGTTAACATTCCCGCCAAGATTTCAGTACCACTTCTTGAAAACTTAATTTCCGAATTGAAACGTGCCAATAACAGAAATATGCCATTCAATTTTTCCTATTACGTACTTATATGTAAATTATACAAGTCAGAAGATAAAAGAGCCGGGAAAAAGGCAAAAAGTAAGAATAGGAATGGTACTGAACCATCAATATTGTGGAGTAACCCAGAAGAGGAGATCTTTGCGGAGGAAGCAATTGTTAGTTTCGAATTTTCTGTCGAAGAAGAAGCGGACAGTGGTTTATCCGGAACGTGGACTGAAACGGACGACGAGATGATACCTTATAGACGAGTACTACTTTTTGAAGCTTCAAAATTGCAATCAATATTTGATAAAATACAGAATCAGTTTTCTTAATTAATTTCATAAATTGTGCTAACATTTTCTTAAACGAACGATATGGCTAACAAGAGAAGTTCGACAAGTGTAAAATAAAAAATCTCTCTTTGCATAAGTTTAGAATAGATAGATCTAATAACGAATAATTTTTTTTATACTTAGATTTATATATTCGAGAGATACCGTATTACGTGTGAAAGCAACGGACTCATGATTAACAGATCGCGAGTTCAAACTCCGCATCCCGTATATACAGAAAAATTTCGTAATCCATACTGACTTAGCAGGAGTTGTAGAGGAACTCTTTAGATCTAGGTCTCTTTGACTAGACATATAAGGACTAATATAATTCTATCCATATCCTCCAATACTATTATTTGGTTCATCTTTAAACTTATATAAAATTTGTTTTTTATTTTACATTTACCGAACTTGTGAGTTTTTTGCAAAATTTCCTATTTATGAACGGAAAATATACTTCTTATAGATAGTTTTTTATATATCTGCATATATAACATATATAATATAACAGTACATTACATTAAACTTATAATACAACTTTTACATAATGCTTATATTATAAACTATTTCTAAGAATTTCGCATATGGTTCCTTTTCATTCTTTTATTTTTATTTTTCTTAATATGAAACTTACAAAATATTTGCAAAATGGCCATCGACTTAGAACTCGTCTGGAGATTTCATTTTCAGTAGTATAAAAATTACTTTTACAGTAATAAATAGATTTTGTGAAATTTAGATTGAGCAAGGCAGATCTATAAAACAAAATGTACACATAATATAACAAATATCGCGTACTGTCAAATAATTGTATAATTTAATCAATTGTTTATATAAAATTTGTCAAGTTTTTGTTGGAATTACAAATGTATCCATTCAATTAATTCTCATTACTATGACGCTGTGTCTGCAAATTTTAATGATTGCCTTATTGGCTTGGCTCTTCGTCTCATAGTACCGAGAATATTTAACATTTCAGAAACTGCTGGCGGCTTACTTTCTGCTTCTTGTCGTCTTTTCCTCTCTTCTTCTCTTTGTTTCTGAAATTAATGTCTTACTTAAATATGCATGTTAAAATCGAGCAAAAGAAATATTGCATTTTGTTTAAAAATAAATGTCATTCAAAAACAAAAGACATACGGATTTAAAGGATGTTTGAGAAGTTAACGGTACTTTATAATGTATTCTAAATATTTATATAATTTAACTTACATCTGTTTGTTTTAATGTGAAACGTCCGCCTTTAATTTGATTAATAATATCATCGATAGCTGAAAAATCACATATGATGCATTATATAACTTTTATACATTTACAATAAAACAAAACAATTCATGATCGACAAAATGAGACACAAGATTGTGTATAATTACCAGGTTGTTGCGCAACTGTAGGTGTTTTTTTCGGTGTAATACCAAGCATATTTTCCATATCGCTTACAGCTGAAGTCAGTTTTTCTTTAGTCAACAATTTTATTGATGACTGGCTAATTGTCGACATCAGTGGTGGTGGAGGAGGTGGCGGTAACGGTGGCGGTGGCGGTTTTGAAACTTTCTCCTCTAACTCTTTGATTTTCTGTTTTAAGCAATGTACAACGTTTTCCAATTCTTCCATCGATTTCTCCGCTCTTTCGGCTCTCTGAACAACTACTTCTAACTCTGATTCCGCGAGCTTTAATTTTTCTTCGACAATTTCAAATTCTACATTCGATTCTTTCTCCTCTAATTTCTCCTGTAACATCTGTATTTGAGAAGCATGATTTTGCTGTTCTTCTTCTAATAGCCTCTTTAGGGATTCCACCTCTTGCAAAACGGTTAACAATCTCCCATTCGGATCGTCTCCGACCCCGGCCATAAGAAGAGCGCTTTGATGTGCTAAGATATTTCGTTCTTTCTGGACCTAAATAAATAGTCAGCTATAATCAGCACAATATATGAAAGTGACTCCCATTTTTAATATTATTTAATTCCCCAGATCTTATTCTTTTCTTTTCGCGTTTAAAAAATAAAAAAATTCGATTTCTTATTTTAAGATAATCTAAACAGTATGAACAATTTTTAATACTGTCCGACACAGATTTTAAATCACGAATTGGACAAAGTAATTCTTACAAATTTTTTGTTGCTGAAAATGAATTCATAAATGAAATTGCTTTCTCTATCATGTTATGTTTCGAGAAAATCGAGCCTAAATGTGCCGAAAATTTTTTAGGTACTTTTGAACTAATGTGTCTCAAAAACGAAATGTGTGATAGAATAATTTCATGTACGAATTTTTGTTTTCGTAGATAAATATCTCTTTGAAGACCGCTTATATACAATTTTATTAATCACTTGTAATGGTTTGTAGATTGCTGATTATGAAACTGAAATCAAAATTATCATATATAATTTAAAGAATTAACAAAACTTGATTTGAATGAAAATAATAGCACTATGGATTCTATAGAAAAAATATAAGTATAAGTGCATTGCATTATTTTTCCTTATTTGTTGAAAAAAAAATACAATATAAATTTTAAAAAGATTACATTTATCTACGGATAAATCTTTTGAGGACTCTTCTTATCATTATAACTATTACTTTTTTGCATAAAATAGCCAATACAATAGATGAGTTTTTATTGCTAAAAACGTATAGTAATTAAAATTGCTCTATCACGTCACGTTTTAAATTTTATATCAAAAGTATCTAAAAAAATTATTTTTAGCATTAGATTCAATTTTTTTCGAAAATATAGTGTTAGAGCAATTTCATCCACAAATTCATTTTCAACAACAAAAATCTGTAGATTTTACTTGTAGTGTATAAAAAAAAGTTTAAAGGAAAATATCTAAAAAGGCCAATTATTGAGGGAATCTAAAAATGGTCGTAAAAGGACACTTTTAAAATTTGTACAATTATCATCTTGAAACTCCATACATTCATAAAAGAAAGCTTTTTACCCAGAAAAGCTTAAAAAAATCTAAAAATAAAGTAGGTTGTTTGAATGCTTTGCAAAAAGTTTATTTTATTTCTAATGAACAACAGATTTTGAATTTATGATTTATTGAAAACGAAACGTGTGTTTATATTTAACACATGTTGAACCATTAAATATTATTATACGTTAAATATATTAAGACTACTAGGGAGATCCACAAATATACAGGATGTTCTACTCAAAACAAAGCACCGAAATATATCGAAAATTGAATCCGGTAGGCAAAAATGTTTTAGATAAAAGTTGTGTGTGCATTCGTGTGTACGTGGTTTAAAAGTGGAAAAATAATGGTAAAATCAATTTAAAAAAAAAAAGTTTTTTAAGGAGTTAGACCGGTGTGACTAGCTATAAAAATAGATAATTTTTAAGCGTGGATTGCAGAAGAAGTAATAAAGCTGCAGAGCTTGTGTTTTGGTATCTCATTCAAGTGGTACACATTGCATATAAATATGCAAAAAAAAAGAAAAATAATCTTAACATTATTTATTAAAATATCATGAAAGAGCAATTTTTTTCGCATCAGTCATTGGTCGATGATTCCGCCATTGGATCGTATGAAATAAAAATAAAAAAAAATTACTGCAGTGTATTGTATTCCCTAATATTGACCGAGCTTATTCAAAATTTATTAAAATTTGATTGAAAAAAAATTTTTTTAACTTTTGGTTTGACTTTTGGCACAAATATTGTTAATTAATTTATTAGTATCTTGCAAAATAATAATGATATTATAAAAATCCTCGGTCAATACTTAGAGAATACTATAAGGATAATAAAAAAAACCAAAATTTAAATTTAAATCAATCCGATGAGTACATCCTGAGAAACCTTTGACATCGTTTTGAAAAACAAAGATTTCAAGAAAAACGCATTTAAAGTTCTACAACATCTTTATTTCATATAATGCAAATTTTGTAAGCTTTGTAATTCAGAAACTAACTCGAATTTATACTTAAGACCTTTTTACTTAGACCTTTTGTTCCATATTCTAGGTTTCAACTACTTTTTAATGTAAAAAAAATTTTACACTAGTCTAATCCCTTAAAGTGATCCTTTTTTTTAATGGAATAATATAAATTTTTTATGATATGTGATGACTCCTTTAAATATTCTACATATAAAAGTGTTAAAATAGATATGTCAAAGAATCGATAGTTTACGAGATATTTAATATTATTTTATATTAATATGTATTAAATAAAATGTAAAAAATATTTCGTGAATTATTTTTTTTTATATCTCTACCTTAACATGTTTATATGCAAAATAATTAAAGGAATCATATTATATAAAAAATCATATCATTCCATTAAAAAAAGTGGATTTTACTATTATTTATCTTCTTTCAAGCCATACAATTTCAGAAACATTTTTGCTTACCAGGTTCAATTTTCGATATATTTCGATGTTTTGTTTTGGATAGGATATCCTGTACATTTGTGTATCTCCCTGATAATGTATTCTTACAATATTTAATAGTCCAACATGTGTTAAATATAAACACACCATTTCGAAATCTATGTTCATTAGTAACAAAATGAATTCTTTTTCAAAGTATTCAAATAATCTACTTCATTATTTTGAAAAGATTTCTCAAGCTTTCTTGGGTAAATAAGCCTTTTTTTCATGAATGGACTTTCAAGATGACTGCATAGATTTTAAAAGTGTCCGTTCACAACTAAAGTTGGCCATTTTTAGATTTTTCCTTTGTCGAATAGTGCAATTATATATTTTATATATATATATATATATACCACCTTGATCAAAAAGTTCCCGGAATTAGCACCAGGTGATGCTCTGAGTCAGCTGATTTGAGTTCTGTTTTTAGGTTGCCACATCTATCATTGACATTCCCACTAAATTTTATCACCATACCTTTTGTAAAAGTTATGGTCTTGAGTACATCTACCTCTGTATTTTCGATTTTTTACAGTTTTAAAAATGGAGTTGAATTTGCAATAACGAGTTTGTATTAAATTTTGCGTTAAAAACGAATTCAATGGTAAAAATCTTGGAAATGTTCATCTGATATGGCTCACTGCGATTTTTTTCTGTTCGATCGAGTCAAAAAACCATTACGGGGAACGCGTTTTAACAGCCGAAAGGAGATAATGGAAAAATCGAAGACGGCTCTAATGGCTATATCGACAATAGAGTTTCAGAAATGTTTCGAAAGCTGGATCAAGCGCTGGTATAAGTGCGTTGCAATCGATGGGGAGTACTTTGAAGGGGATAATATCACTTTTGATGAATAAAACTTGTATTTTAAATTTTCTGAATGAATTCCAGGAACTTTTTGATCAAGATAGTATATATATATATAT
>NW_017259498.1:192563-198981 GCF_001594045.1 Atta colombica | reverse complement strand
ATATATATATATATATATATGCATGCGTGCATGCATGCGTGTGTATGTGTATGTGTGTATATATAAAATAATAATGAAATTAAATTGATGATCATAATGACGTACCCTTTCAGCTTCCAGTTGCAGCATTTTCGCGCTTTCTCTTTCGCGATCGCATTGCGTCTTCAAGGTCTGCACTTCCTCGGCTACCATTTTTGTGACTCTTTCCATGTTTTCCTTGTGTATTTTCATTTCATTAATTTTTTCCTCGCCTGCAACAAAAATGAATCGATAGATTTATTGCATATTACGATATTATGAGAGATTTCATTTTACTTTTTTGTCGGAGGACCCTTTCCTCTTCCAGCTGCGTAGTTAGCTGCGTCACCTGCTCCTGCGCCTCGAATTCTTGAAGTCGCGCGGAATGAAGTTCCGTTTGTAATCGTGCTATTTCACCGCTCAGCTCTGCGTGAAAACAAATGTTTCATTTAGGACTAGTTTGTTAATTTTGTTTAAACTCGATTGTTAACGCAATCTTGAGAGCAAATATAAGTAACATTCGTGTAAACCGAATAAAATTAGTTGCACTGACCTTTCACCGTTTGCCTCAAGTGATCCAAATCTTCGAAGTTCGAATCTACTTCGTCGGATATATCGAGATGCAACGACTCATCTGGATTGTTATGTAGAAACTTCTGCGCCATAATTTGAGATCTCCGCTTCAGTTCGCGATTTTGTCGGTACCACTAATATAACAAAATTGTGTATTATTTTGCAACAATTATGTAACAATTATTATACAACAATTCTCATTCATTATTGCTTACCAGGTGTACAAATATGAAATAACGATTTTTTTCCCAAAAAAAACACGTTAAATTCGGAAGAATGATAAAAAGAGATTTATTCAAAGTACATTCTATTGTTAGTTACACATTTTTCCCATCTTTCGGGCAATTTGTGGATACCACGCCAGTAAAAATCTTCCCCTTTTGCCGGGAACCATTCATCGAGTCATTTTTTCACATCTTCGTACGAACCAAAGCGCTGCTCAGCAAGTGCGTGACCCATCGATGCAAACAAGTGATAATCGGAAGGAACCAAGTCTGGTGAGTAAGCCGCATGGGATAGAACTTCCCAGTAAGTGCTTCCAACGTGTCCCGAACTGGTTTTGCCGTATGTGATGGAGCATTGTCATGGAGAAAAATGACCTTATGTTGCCTCTTTTGGTATTCTGATCGTTTTTTAAGTAGCGAACGGTTCAAATCGATCAATTGTTGTTGATAGCGTTTGGTATTAACCGTTTCGCCAGGCTTCAATAGCTCATAATAGACCCCCTTTTGATCCCATCAAATACAGAGCATCGTCTTCCTGCCAAAGCAAGTCTTGCGGTCGATGTAGATGGTGCGCCTGAGTCTATCCATGATTTTTTGCGCTTGGGATTCTAAAAAAAAATCCACTTTTCATCCCCAGTAACGATGCAAGAATGACTTTCTTCTGTATCGTTCGAGCAAAATTTCACATGTGTTTTTGCGCCTCTCCATTTGTCTCTCGTTCAATTCATGCGGCATCTGCCGACTTTCTGAATCTTTCCCATCTCTCGTAGGCGATTGGAAACAGCTTGTTGACTAACGCTCAATTGCTCTGCGAGTTGTTTTTGTGTTTGTGAATCACCTTCATCCAGCAATGCTTGCAATTCCACGTCTTCATACTTTTTGGGCGGTTTCCGTGTTCCTTGTCTGCAACATTGAAATCTCCAATTTTGAAATGCTGAAACCATCGTTCACACGTTTTTTGCAATGGAGCATGTTCACCATAAGCTTCTCCAAATAATCGGTATGATTCCGCAGCAGTTTTCTTCAAATGAAAACAAAAAATTAATGCTGTCCACAAATGCTCCTTATTTGATACAAATTTCGTCATATTAAACACAGCAACACAATACTATGCAAACACTTTTCAATCAAATCACTTTGCGCGTTTGACACTTGTTGATGATACAATAAAATATAATGTGCGTATAATGTTAAATCTTTGTACTTCACACTGCATTGATGCGCCATCTGTTTCTCAAATCGTCATTTCATACTTGTACACCTGGTAAGATTACAAATCACTTAATATATTTTCTATGTATCATCACAGATTACAAATGAGATATGCAAATTAAATTATCATGAATATATATATGTTACCTGAGAAGCTTGTTGCATAGCTTTATGCATTGCGTTTGTTTCCACGTCATATTGATGTTTTAATTGTTCGTATTCTTTACATACTGCTTCAGAAACTATAGGAAAGAAATAAGAATTTAATAATTTTAGAAAAGATTCGGTTATATATATTATAAGATGAAACTTCAAAAAGATGTTTACACTTGAAAAAACCTGGAAGACTTAAAATTTGCAGGTAATTTCTTTTTTACCTACGTGTTGAAAATTAGAAATTTTCCTTCTTTTTAGTTCTGTCTTTTTCTGAAGAAAATATTGTTTTTTTTCTTGATAATGTTGATCAGCATACACATTCGCATATATTCACGTATATTCTCGTATGTTTCGTGAGTTTTTATTTAAAAAATCAAGATGACACACGAAATTAAATAAGTAAGTATTCAGCACAACAGAGTAGCTAACTACTTATTATAATTGATCATAACTTCGTCGTATTCTGGCATGTGATGCACAATAATATTTTAGCAATTAATAAAACTGAATTAACAAAATATTACATTGCAGCAATATATCTGCAGTATTGCTCTAAATACTGCAGTAATATCGCAGAATATTGCAGCAATATTGTATTTTATTTTAATGGAATGGAAAATTTTATTTTAATGGACATAGAAATATTGCTACAATATTGCAATATTTCATAAAACATTGCTGCAATATTGTAACAATATTCCTATGTCCGTGAAAATAAAATATTGCTATAATATTATGCAATATTTTAATAATTATTCTAATTTTATTAATTGCTAACATATTGTTTAGCATCAAAATACATATGATAAAGTTATAATCAAAAAATATTCGGAGATCTAGAAAGCACATCCAAGGCTATGTTCGAATTCTCCGAGCATCCAGATATCATTTCATCCTTGTTATTTATCGATATTAAACAAGAATGACATGACATATCAGGAGAACACCCAAGATGAGAATCCGCCTTAAAAAAAGATTGGGAATCTCCAGGAAACTTGCTAACTCGATTTGCGTATTCCTTACAGAACTCTTGGACGTTTTCTCCTTACGAGAAGTGTATCCCTCTCGTGGTAGGGCCACGTACTTATTTATTAAATTGTAATATTACAGTAATATGTTGCAATATTTTCTATAAAATATTAAAATTACAATATTTTGCAATATTGTTGCAATATTTCTAATAAAATATTAAAATTTCAATATTGCTGCAATTTTTATAATATTGCGCACTATTGAAATATTGCTACAATATTTCGTGCTGTAAAAGTAGCTACGCACCTGTCCGTAATTTTAGCAGCTTCTGTTCCTTTTCTTGAACTTGCGATTGCAGCACGTTATTTTCTCTCTGCAATTGTTGGTATTTTTTCTCCAAATCTACGTGCTCCTTATTTGCTGTGCAAAAAGTGTTCGAGATTATAACGCAGAATGCAATATTGTATCGTAAAATATTTTTTAATTTTTTTTTTATTGTTATAGTATATGAAATGGCACGGATGTGCATGAGTTAGATGAATCAGTTATCATCGAACATCATGATTAAGTCGATAATCAGATTAAGGTCATATAATCCTTAGAACTATCAAGAAACGATTGATGATGTCATCGTTCTGAAAAAAGTTTACATTGAAACAAAATACATATTCAGCGATGATAGAATGTTCATCAAACGTAATAATATAATAGTCTTTCAATTAAAGCAAACAATTCAAAAAGCAAAAAATTGTATATGTACATGCGTGTAGAAAATTACTCTAACATTTCGCGCAAAATTCTGATGAGCATATTGTTCTTCCATCATTTCATTTTTTTTCTTTTTGATGTTATATTCCAAATATTATCTTTAAATATTCTTGCTGACACGTCATGTTATATATATTATGTATGAATCGTTTACACAAAGCGTTTGTTGATTAATTAATTATAAATCGTATTCGAGCGACTTTGAGAAAATTGTTAAAATATCTCGCCTCCTGAAGCTATTTTTAGTAAATTCGATCAGCCTGGCTAATCAATCGATGCAACATACCATTTTAAGAATATAAAAATTAATAATATTTTGCCCCGTCAATTTATAATTCTATCGCGTATAAACAGTGTGACTAATACAGCGTCATTGTCTTCATTTTATATGCAGAAGTGAATCACGATATGATAATCGAGTACACAATATTCTCAGTCAGTTTATCCGTGAAGTGTGATGAACACGCTTTCCATTATTTATAAATTTTTGTTAATAAAAATTTAACAGAAAAATCAATGCCGAATAATTTGATAAGTTTATGTTTACACATCAAAGGAATTTTCAAAAATAATCTTGTTTCCAATATATTCAAATATAAATATGTATACGAATTAATTATTTTATAAATAGTCATTTAAGTTTGCACTTTTCTTACTTTATGAAGTATAAGAATGCTTATTTCATCATGAAATGGATGATGAATACGCATTGAATCGTTTGAAATATCAATCCAACAATGTAAACTTCGCACTTCATATATTTATATATACGTGTGCGTGCGTGCGCGCGCGCGCGCGCGTGTGTGTGTGTGTGTGTGTGTGTGTGTGTGTGTACGTGCGCGCGTATTTGTATAATTAAGACACATGTCTACTTATCAATACATTACATATAGATTCAAGATTCAGATTCTGGTAGTAGCTATTATTTAGTACAGTCACATGACATCAGTTTTTATGTTTAATATCGCAACATTCCATGCTTTTAATTAATAATTACCAGCTTCGCTCTTCTGCAGCAGGTGTTTCCGCCTCTTTTCCGAATCCTCATATTTGCTCTTCCACTTGCTTTCCAAAAAGCTGTTGCTTCTGTTGAGTCTGGCGACGTCATTCATCTTACAAACGTTCACCGGCGTCTTTTCCTCGGATTTTCGCATCTCGATGCTGGAGGTCAACAATTGATTGTTATTGCGTGACCTCAGCTGTGCGACTGAAGCTTCGAGCTTCTCGAAGGATGCTCTTTGGGCTGCCACATTGCCTGTCCCGCGGGCGAGCTTCTCGAAGGATCCTCTGCGCTTTGGAGGACATCTCTCTTGAGCCTTGATCGTGGCCGATATTCTTGGCACCGGAATGTGAGAGTGAATCACGTTCGGAGACGTCCTCGGTGGCTCCGTGCTCAGGACAATATTGAATTCCGTCTTATTCATGGTATCTGTGGAAATGAGTGCTTATTATCTCGTTTATTTTAAGCTTTATTGTAGCGATCACGATGAAATATGATAGAATTCCAAAATTGACTATTTTCTGATTGAAGTATTAAGTTCGTGTGTCTTTTTCTAAAAATTCAGTACTCGTATTCATAGTTAGGCCTTATATTTAAGGCTTCCTTAAATTTATCTTTAGATACTCTACGAATTATTTCCATTGGCTGCTGAGCATCTAAAGATAAATTTAAGGAAGTCTTAGATACAAGGTCTGACTATGAATACGGCATTAGTCTGTTCGTGTGGCCTGAAATTCCCAAAAAATATTTGCACTTAAAACGAGATAAATAGATATATAATCGAGCATGAAAAGAGAGAAAATAAAGATTCTAAGGGTAAAAAGTACAAACAACGCGAACAGACCTATTATTTACGTAAAAAATTTACTTTCTAATAAAATACGTGCGAGAATGTTTTGTAATTAGTAAAAAAATTTTTCATTATAATTTATTATTATCATTATTATTATTAAAATAATCATTGAAAAACGAAAAAGAATTAATTTAGCGCCTTCTTACTTAAAAAATAAAAAGATTAAGTTTCTCACAAAAAGAAATTATTTTTCAATTTGACAAAAAATTATTGACTAATGAAATAATATCATAAATAATAAAAATAATATGTTCTTATGATCAAATATCATTTTTCTCATTTTTATTTCAATCATTCTTTGAAAAAAACCATCCTTTTTAAATTGTGACGACACTTTAAGGATCACTTTTTTTGCAATTTATATAGGATAATGTTTATTTGATCTATTCATGATAGTAACTCAAACATTACGTTTTTTATATTGTTTTTTTTGATTGCCACTTTTTAAGTAAAGAATCGATATATTATTAAAATTATATTTTGTTTTGTTATTTTACAGAAAATACGGCTTTTTTATGCTATTAAATACGAATACTGGTGGATCAATAGGGAGGTCATGAGATCACGACCTGCCCTTTGGAGAACCTTTTTTAAAAAATATTTATAGCAAAATGTTATATATATTTTTAATATTTCTGAAAT
>NW_017259498.1:189696-192463 GCF_001594045.1 Atta colombica | reverse complement strand
ATATATATAAATAATATTTTTTTAAAATGTAATAATTTAAATAATAGTTTCATATTCCATCTTTTCATATTTAACTTATTGTTAAACACAATTTTGCTTGCGGCGCGTCTCTTCAGAAATTTCTGAATCCGCCAATGAATTCGAAATTAACAAACGTATTGATTCCGATAAATACGTCGATATATCTTCGTTGATATTTGAAGATATGTCACTTAAACAAGTATCTTGGACGGAGAAACAAAATTCTTAAAACGTATGTGCATCTTATGTATGTACTTAAATTCTTTATGAACACTATCATCGTTGATTCATTAAATTGTATAATTGACATTCGCAGAAAAATAATGCGCCACGATTACAGTTTTACATATCGCTTTCTTATTTCAAAAGTAAATATAAATCAAGAGGTTAAGTTTGCCAAAAAAAAAAAAAAAATGAAAATGCTATTTTTAAACTTGGCAGAAAATTATTGGCTAAACAAATAATATCAAAATGAATATATTCTTAACATTGATCAAATATCATAATCAATAATAAATTTTGTTATTTGCAATTCATAATCCCTAAAACCCACTATTTTTAAACTTGTAACAATTTCGATAATTTTTTAAAATCATTCTTTTTACGCTTTGATGTTTTAAGGATTTTTTTATAAAGTTAAGTTAATTCACTTTCGATGAATTGATATGTAATATTTACTTAATTCATTCATAGTCTTAATTTAAAAATTGTTTCCGAGTTATGTTATTTTTTAAATGAGGGAGCAATATGCGACTACTCAAAGGAATGAACTTACTCAAATGCATCATCACCGGTTAAGATTAATAACATTGGACATTTTCAGAAATAAACATATTGGTCTCACTCTCAACAGTCAAGTTGAAATAACTGTTATGTCAAAATATTCTTATGTGCCCAATTCTTATTACGGATCGTACTTTATCAATATTTTTTATTTATTGTTATCTCATATATTAGATTTATCGATAAATTAATTTAACATTAACTAAAGAGAGAAAAGCAGAAGAGCGTTTCGAGAGAATATTCATATTTTATTATTTATAATTTAACAACATAAAAATTATCGAATTGATAGTATTGTACAGTATTACGTGATTAATTTATTAATTTATAAAAAATTATCAGATTTTAAATAAAGATTATTGTGATTATTATTATTGTGTTCAATATCTCATGTATTCATTGTTTTATGATATCACAGCTATTAGCGAAAAGAGATTGAATACTCTTGATAAGATCTGTCGTATATACATACGTTCATTCACGCAAAACACGAGTTCCCGGAACAGAGGTTAGTGCGTTTCTAAAATAGGATTCCACCAAAAGTATATCCAAGAGTTAGGTTTAGACGCACGTGCTGAGCTTCGCGGGAGTAAGGCAAATAGCTCTCCTGCGAGCCATTTAAAGTTAATTCGTCGGAATGCGTGTCTGTGTCGAGACTCGTGCGGCTCGATCGTTAAACCGACATAGGGTCGAACGGTTTCGATTGTTTCCCTAAATTAGAAGTCCGCCAGGTGTTACGTTAATTATCATTCTAACTTCCGCCAACATCAACGTTCCCATTCGAAAGGCTCGCAAAAATTCGCTCGGACGAAAAACGAGACGGGATACTTTAGCGGAATACACAATTCGACATTCAAGATATCAATTAAATTCTTTCATTTACATTCGAGTGCATGTCTAAAGTAGAAAAGACGATCCAATGTTGAAATCGATAAACTGGAACGTATTTTCAAAGAGCATTCAAAGGAATCCGTTTTACATAAGCGAAACATAGAGTATTCAGTAAAATAACTCGATAAAATAACAGTTAAATAAGAAGTTTATTGAACTCTTACAGAAATCCCATTTAATACTAGCCAATTAATATTGAAAATTACTTCTCATACAGCAAAATTGCAGCAACATTACAACGTTCCAGCAATATTGTAGTAACATATTGCTGCATTGTTGCTACAAGCTTCTATGCTGCATAAGTTATTTAATTACTTATTTTGTATAAGTTAATTATTAATTATTTATTTTGAGTATTAAAAGCACAGCATCTCTACAGCATAAAATTGCACAAAAGTTGCGGCAACATTGTATGTTGCAGCAATATTGCAGATTTTGCAGCGACATTGCCGTAAATTTTGTGCTGTATAGGCACTGTTGTTCAATGCTTTTAATATTCAAAATGAGTAGTCTATATATTTCAATTTTTAAATATTATATATATTTATAAAAAAAGAATGCACCGAATTAACGCGATTACAGAATTAAATTTTCATTCGTTATTTAATTACAACTTAATCATTTTTCCAGTATTAAACATCATTTTAAATCAGAAAAGATTTAATTTAATTTGGAACAGAATGATTATACCTATACACTTTATACTTATCGAGCGATTAATATTTGCAATCTTTTTTTTTTGCTTCGCATTCACTACAGTATAACTAATGTCATTGATCGTTACATCACATTAATTTTATATGTATACATTTCTATATACCACGGTATATGCATAAATACTGGCATGCATATGCGGGTATTCAACGTCATACATTAACGAACCAAATGTCCGGTTGTGGTAGTGCATGGACTAAGTTAATGTGTTCAGAATTAAATATTCAATATTAAAAAAATATAGAAGATAATGCTTCCAAAATGTATTAGTTCTACATACGTAATTGAAATGACAAGTCAAGAATCTTATTCGCGTCACGTTTAAAAGGAATTAGCAAAAGAACATGCAATTCGTTGT
>NW_017259498.1:182400-189596 GCF_001594045.1 Atta colombica | reverse complement strand
TATATATATATTATTTTGTAACATTTTGTAACAGAATACATTTATTTCGTTTAATATCTCTTGTTTATTGTCAATTTAGTCAATTTTCTTTTTCTGCTAGAAAAATTTCGGTTTACTTTCTGTAAAATTAAAAGTGTCTACCTCTTTATTGTAACAAAACGAATATCGAATGTCGCAAAGTATTTTTGCAGTAATAAAATTCCGCAAACGCACACGCAATATTCATACGTGCGATTTTAGATCTAATTAAATGCAGAGTGTGCAATTTTCGTTTTCTTTTTTATACCAATCGCACAATAAAGTCTGCTTTGGACTCAGTTGAACTTCTTGTACGGTTCATTTCTCCTCTTTTTCTGTTTGGGTTAAAAGAAAAAAATGAACGATGCAAGTGTTTAGTTTAAAAAAAAAGAGCCTCTACTGCAATGACTAACTTGCGCGCGCGATTGCGGAATAATTTGAAACAAAAACCGTATATGATTTTAATTGTCAATTACGTCGTGTATGTGCGATGTAATGGACTTTGGAGTTGTACGTCAGGTTATGTGTTCAGGTTAAGCACCGAGGTCCTTTCACTTTACCTGTTTTACATCAAAGAACAACGTACGGCCCGTTTGTTATACGCGAAACACTTAGATTTCATTCAAAAAAACACAGAATTCAGATTCATGTCCATACGACTCACTCATTCGTTTCACAAGTTATGCCGTTGCAGACGAATAATCGCAAATGATCACTCCTCTCGAAATCACGCGGTTCCTCCGAATTGATTCGCGAAGTTGATCGACACGAAAATCGCACGATCGAGACGGTGAGATAAATTTTTTTTCTTACGAGCGACAGATGGTTGCATTCACTTTGTTCGTTGCACTCTTACCCACGTGAGGTCGAAAGTGTCAGTTTCTTTCTTTCTTCCCTCGCTCTCGCGATGGATTCAGCACTTTAAGTACCGCACGGTTGGACTCGGGTTGTGAAACGGGCCAGAAACTCATGCGTACGTTCTCTCCAGCGCGCATCCACGAGCGTACTGACTTCGTGCGTGCCTCGTTGTAACGTTACATTATCTCGTGGCACCGCAGAGACTATACGCGAAAGAGAATGTGGGAGAGCGTCGTTTTCTTTAAGGAAAACCGAGTGCGCACGCACTCACACACATGCACAGCGTGCTACGCGGTAACCTTCGACGTAACGTTGTTCGATGCTGAAGGTTTTATCGCAATTTGGATAACGGATTAGCATTAAGGATATCGAACCTCCTTGAAAGAAGTTACGTCGCCTTGGGAGGGGAAATAATGATAAACTTCGGCGTTGAAATATTCTCTCGAAAGAAGTATATATGTGTAAGATTGATAATGTGCGAAAAGTAATGACGTAGCAAAAAACGGTTTAAAAAATTAGCTAGATACAAATCTGAAAATAATTATTTTATTAGATTATTAGGACGCTTGAATGTTGATATAACAATGTAAAAAATTTTAACATTCTAGCAACTGTTAAGCGTCCTCTATAATATTTTGATAGACGATTTATTCATATCGGATAGAATCTTACTTATGATTTTATATACAATTTAATATCTTTTATAATTTACAATATATTTTACAATAGATTTTACATAGAAAAAAAGATTTTACTGAAATATTTAAAATTTTGCCTGATACAAATCTGAAAATAATTTTGTTGTAATAAAAATCATGTTGAAAATAATAATCATATAATCAAATAATTATATTGGAAATTGAAAAATAAGCAATGCTGCAAAAACATTATTCTAATAACTAATTTGAATTTCTAATAAAATTATTTTGATGATCAAATAAAATTATTTTCAGATTTATGTATCTAAGGACGATATTATTATATAATTACATAATTCGTTCTTATTTCAAAACTGTCTTAGTAGAGTTTTAAGACGCTAATACAGCCTTCTGATTGATTTGAGATTTCTTAAGACTGTACTTGTTTTTAAGACGATCTTGATTATAAAATTTGACTATGAATACCGCCCTAAATACATTTTTAGACACTTTAGTAAAGCATCACTTTCCGTGTATATCTCATATTTTTTAAATTACTTTTTATACTTCGCCCTTTAGGGATTTAGAATTTCTTTGAGAATTTTCTTTAATATCTTTCAAGAATTTGAAAAAATAAACATATGGTGTATTTCTCTTTTTGAAGAATCCTATTTGACAATGAGTTGAAGAATATTATTCTTCAGCAATAATATTTTTCAACATTTTTTTGGAACTGATATTGGCGATTGTTTAAAAAGAGCTTTAATTCATCTCTTTATATTTTAACGTAAATAAAAAAATACAAAATTCAATTATTTCGAGTTGCTTTCGATCAGCATATTTGATGCTACGCCTGAGAGAGGAATTTACGCAGTTAGTCAGCAGCTGAGTATACAAAAGGCGATTTGTATAGAGTCACGAATGAGTAAAGACTTACATATTTATTGTCAAAAGTTGCAGGATTTTATAAATTATAAATCGAGATCTATATCTATAAGCTGTTGAAAGTAGAATAAAATTAATTAAAAATATTAATCATTATATAGTAATTTAAAAATATAAGTAATTATAAATATAATCATAATTTAAATATATAGTAATTTAAAAAATCAATAAATATATAGTGATGTCTATAAGAATCGGTACCAGATATTGATATGTTTGATTTATTCTAATCTAATAGTTAATAATATAATATTATGTACATTTCGATTCTCGTAGAGGGATATGTAGATAATATTATTATTGACTATTACATTAAAATAAATCAAACGTATTAATATTTGTTGTCGGCTTTTATAGGCATTATTATTTATTGATTTACTTTGTCGTCTGGCCTTTAATTTCTTAATTTGTATTTAATTTAAAAAATTAATAATAAAAATTAAAGATTAAAAATTAAAAATTAAAGATATTCGCATAAATCGATATTATTGCAATTCTATTCTGGAAATATTCTCCACACAGAAAAAAAAACTTCACTGATTCAGCAAATCTACAGTCGTAATATATAGACAGTCAATTTTTTGTGTTAAAGTAGCAAAGTTGACAGTTGAATAACATTAGCGATTTGTGAAATCAAATCTTCTTAGTTATACATGTTGAATTCGCGCAGTAAGTTATAGGTTTGCTGTATCATCCAATTAATTTTTTTTCTGTACATATATGATTCAATTTTTTTGCAAAAAATTTCTTAAACTTGACAAAGTTTTTTTATTTCGGCGACACACAGATGATTTAACTGCGATAAAAATACAGGTGCGTATCATAATATGTGTATAGATACACTTAAAGAATTCTGTACAAGATAAGACAGCGGAGACATAGCGACTATACGATTACATTGATAGCAGTTTCTTTTCGTACATATGCACATAGAGTCGTGTGCGAAACTTTGTAAGCTAATATACTTCCTGTAAGTGCTTGATGAGTCATTATCTTCTGAATAATCACTCGATAATTTTTTATCTGCATAAGTCTTGTTGTCATGGTTTCGTAAGAATATATCACAAAGAAGATGGAATTTAATTACTATATATGTTACATACATAAGTATGACTGTAGCACATGAATTTGATGGAATAATCAGAAAATACATTTCCTTATGAAAGAAATTATTTGTAATATACACTTCAGCAGTTTTGTGGAAATATGTCTAAAATCAAGAGAGTCTAAAATCAAAAGATATAAAAATTCGTTATTTGCTTCAATTTTTAGGATTTCATTTAAATTTGATATGCAATTTGTATCGTGTACCTATTGAAAAAATCATTTTAAGAAGTCAAAAATCTCTCTCTTACAGAGAGAAGATCGAGCGGATGCCCTGTCCATAGAATTTTTGGAAACAATTGAAAATGCTACGACTGTTGGATCACTTTTATTTGTACGTAAAACGAGAATATTATAAAATAAATTATATAATATCGCGATTAATTGTTTACCTTATAATATTATGCGCGTCAACGATGATCGATATTTCGTTTCAAAGTAATAAATTTTTACATTTCTGGGAAGAGAACATAAAAAGAAAGGAGCATATCTACATTACAGAATTCTAAGTAATGCAGAAGCGCGATTTACTGCAATTATATAAAGCCTGAGGAAATGTTAGACGAGTAAACTTTCACATGTTAGGAAACATATTTGGAAATCGAAAACAAGTCATCATTCGATATTTTTGTTTATAATCTACATAATATCAAAAAATACAAATATAAAGGAAAGACTCCTATTGAGATACCGAGTTCATTTTAGGTAAATGTTAGAAATATCTGTAGAACAGAATTATTAAAAAAATAATAGATCAGATTTTGAAGAGAATTTAATAAGCTTTAGGACAATGTCATGTAAATTTAATTTAAATTCTATTTTTTTTTAATTAAAAAAATGTAAAAAGTGAATAAATCGCAAAGTCAATAAATTGTGCTCCTAATATAAGATGCTCCGAGAAATAGATAATAAAATCCAAAGTACATCAGTATTGCAATTAAAAAACTTTATTTAATATTCTAAAATACAAACAAATACAGTCAATGCTCGCATAAACATGCGATGCATTATACATAGGATTCGTCTTCAGATAATTGGAACCAAGGATTGCAGAAACAAGTACTCGACGTTCATTCCAGTTGTTTTTTTTATTATAACAACTATTTTCATTATAGGTTATTTCATTATTAGAAATATCCTGGTTTCTAATATGGGTATCTCATATTACAATTTCCACGTCTTACGGTTTTACAATTATCGAATCTAACTTCTGTAATTAAGCAATTCAACATATTCCATTTTTCTAATAGTATAATCTTATTCCATCATTACATGAAGAATTTATTTATACAAATATTTCCTTAATAAATAATAAACAAAATTTAAAGGCTCATCTCAATGAAATTTGAAGAATCCAAATTCAAAATACATCCAAATTCGTAAAAAAAAATTTTAGAATTACAGACGTGATCTAATAATGAATTTTCCACTAAATAGTTTTTAATCTAAGAGCAATAAATTTGTAGTGAAACCAATAGATAGCGTTCGTTTAGCGCTACTTTCTCATATTATACTTATCTCATAATAGGAGAGTTTCCTCTATTTCTTTTAAAATGGAGATTATTTACAATATACAGGGTGTTCCGAATTTAAATGTCCAAACTTTAAGAGCGTGTATCGATAAACATAAAGCGCGACATCGATAAACTGAGAAAAAAATTCTTGAGATGTCTATTTTAAATTATCTTATGTCACTTTTTATTCTCCGATGCACTCAAAACGCCGTAGAAGGCAATAATTAAAAAAGTACCTATTTTTGCCGTATCTATTTTTTCAAGAAATTTCATTCATCTTCAAACACTATATCTCCGGTTCTATTTATAGTACAAAGCTCGTTAAAAACTCATTTTATAAGAAATTTCAGCAACAACAAAAAACTCTTTTGTCATTTTTTGACATATCTTTTTGTTTACGAGTTTTAATCGAAAAACCAAAAAAAACTTTATTGCTTAATTATTTCCAAGTGCTCCCCTTAATGTTGTAACACTTTTAAATTTAGTCTTTTTATACTTCAAATTGTCGATTAACACAATAAAATATTTGTAAATAATTTCTTCCTTTTTAAACCCCTAACGACTGGTCTATTATCGCTCAAGTCGTAATCGAAAACATAATATTTCGCTTTGAAACAATGAAAACAATAATGTCCAAGATATTATATATTTATATATGTATCAGATATTACATTTAATCATTATTAAAAATTATCGCTTTTTTATAACCATCGATTCTTATAGCCTTTTTTACATTGTAATTATTATTAACTTGATTAATTTAAAGGAGTTTATAACTAGATATTAGTTCTTTAAATTGTTGTCATTGTTAATAATATTCTAAAAATTACGTTTTGTCTTTTTTTCTTCAAATCGAAGCAAAAACTAATATATCTCTAAAGGACTTTTTCTTATGGCGAATTCGATTGGACGCACTCAGTACGCACTGGTGCATTAAAGCCTTCGTACCCAAAATAACGAAAAAATATGTCTATACATAAACATAGAAATCGAGTAAATCAAATGAAATACTCAATATATTTTATTATACTACTAGGTAAAATATTTATTTTATAATTTGAAATATTTGCATTTCACTTTTATATTAAAATCAAATTAACGTTTACAACGGTTTATTAATATGCACTAGTGCGCACTAGTGCTTCCAATCGAATTCGCCATTAGTTTATTGATTCCCTACACGTCCTCGAAGTTTGGTCATTTAAATTCGGAACATCCTGTATATTAATCATATATTAATGACACTTAAATTAGCACAGTATGTACATGTCACATATACGTATTACATATTACATATACGTATTATATTAATATCTACATATATGAGAAAAATAACTTTGATTTGAAATTGAATAAAACTTTGATATTTTGTAAATTATTATATATTTTGAGATGCTAATTAGAAATTTGTTTAAATAAAACCATAAAAAATGGATAGACTTTGCTGTAACACTATTTGGAAATCATTATTTTAGGTCTGATCAAGCAGAAAAATATCTTTATCTACTAAATCATTAATTTTTTGTAACAGTATCTTTATATATTAAACTATTTTTAATAACTGTACTTTTATTCACAAAATAATAAAATGAATCAACTGATGTAAAGAAAAATAGTTGCTTTTCAAAAAAAATTATGCAATTTCCAATACGCATACTTGCAAACTATATTTTTTAAACTACTATCTTCTTTATTATCTTATTATTATATTATTATTCTATGCATAAAAGTAAGGTACAATTATCAGAAAGTTAATAATTCTCCAGTCAGTATTGAATATCAATTACGTCTGTATTATATTTACATTGTTGAGTGTGAAATTATAATATAGATATAATCGATGTTAACTGGGTTAGTAGATAAATATACTTTTCAGTTTCAGTAAATCAGCAGTAAAACAGCAGTTTTCAAATGCTACTACAGCAAAATCTATTCATTTTTGTCTAAGGAAATTTTCGATCATTATCTCATATAATTTACACAAATATTAGACTTTCAACTAATTTATTAAAATCACTTTCTTTATATGATTAACGAAGAATCCTTTATGTTTAAAGTATTAATTGATAATGGACGTCATACTATTTTAAAAAGATTTAGATACCTGTTCTCAAGTATA
>NW_017259498.1:181235-182300 GCF_001594045.1 Atta colombica | reverse complement strand
AAATAAGATATTTTTGAAATATCATCATTTTTAATTTTTTTTTTAATTTACTAACATATTCTACAGATAAAAATATGAGACGTGTTTCGCAAAAAAAAATTTATTTTGTGAAGTTATTCATACTTATAAGTTGCAGAAATTCATAAAAAATGTCGCTCATGCGAACATTCAAATTATTATACTGAAATCATTAGTCATACAAAAAATGCAATTTTAAAGATCTTAAATTGTTCTATGGATAGGTTATTTTTAATTTATTATTTTCATAATTAAATAAATCATTTTCCGCATACATATGCGGATTTGCCGAATTCTCAGAACAGAATTTTTTACTATATGTTCCATTTGAGTTCCATTTTGTAATTTCCAGAATTACTTCATAATTGAAGTGGGAACATGATATTCTTACAAATTTTTTAAATTGGTGATAAAAAAAATTAATAAAAATTGTAAATAAATGCATTTTTTTAGTACAACTAATGGTTTCAATGATAATAACTTGAATGTTCGCATAAATGTTTTTTTATGAATTTCTGCAATTTACAAGCTTAAATAATTTCATAAAAAGATCTCAAATTTTTTTCACGAAACACGTGCCTCATATTTTTATCTATAGAATAGCAAATTAAAAAAAATTAAAAATAATATTTCAAAGGTGCCCGGTTGGAATGCCTCATATGTATATATAATTCTACTTATATTTTTATCGTACCCGATAAAAAAATTTAGTCAAATTTAAATTATATTTAATAAATTATGTTTTATAATATTATATACAAATAAATCATATATATTTTTATTATTTTAATTTCTTTTTGTATGGCGCATTTTATACATGTGTCAGGACATTTAAAAATAAACTATTTGGGATTTTTCAATGACCATGAAAAAAGAAAAATTAATTAAAAAATTAATTTCCAATATCTTAGATATAAGGTCTATTTTATACTTATTTTTATTTTTAATCTTATATGTATACACTAACATGATTTCATGATCATTTAAAAAATTCCAAGTAGTTCATTTTTAAGTGGAACCGTGGCATATATATATTAAATATATATA
>NW_017259498.1:174135-181152 GCF_001594045.1 Atta colombica | reverse complement strand
ATATATATACATACATTTTATATACATATAATTATATATAACACAGTACGACAAAAATCGATTTTTTCCTCCCATGAAAAAATCAAAGAGATTCTGAAAGTAGATGTAAAAAAAAAATACTCGTGTCTCGAGACGTTTTAGCAGATCAAATCATTAACGTTTTTTTATGCTGCATTTATCATATTTACTTCATATTGACTTTTTACAATTGTTTTAAATTATATAATAATTTTCTAAAATAAATAATTTACGTTTTTGCACGTGAAATTATGCGATGAGTCCGAATGCAAAAAAAAAAAACAATTGAGAATTATTTTTTTTATATATTTTCAAATTTTTGTATAATAATATTAGAAATTATAAAGGTATATAAAAGATAAAAAATGGTAAAAAATAAGAAAGCATATTGTAGATTAAACTTTAGACACAGATAAACTTTGTAAAAAGATACAGAATGTTTCTTCGACAAAGAGATCGCGAAAACACCAATTATTATTGTACGCGTATGCGAATAAGTGATCAGCGTATCTTTGTGACCTCGAGTCGCGCTTTCGACCGTGTCTATATAGTGCCTCGGACGGTGCCATCGTTAAACGACTTTATTGTCTGGAATCATGCTCCTGCTTCCCTTCGTGGCCGCAAAGATGTGACTCACTCTCGTCACTCGCGTAACGGGTGTCCCGGCATTCCATGAAAACCAGCGGTCACGGGTTGGGTTATCTATGCTCGAGATTATGGCGTGAATGATATATCGAGTGTTTCAGACTGATGACTCAGACGGCACAAAAATCCTTTCCTAATAGGCAACTCTAAACCAAGATAGTTTATTTTAACCTAAACTCTTCGTTCTTGAGAAATAATTTTAAATCCTTATTATAAGGAGAATTCGAAAGAAGATCGTGAATAATAAGAATACTAAAAAGATTCATAATGAAGATAGAAATGGTTTGAAATTGTGATTGATAGGTAAAGAGGAAGAAGAGAGATTTTAATTTTATTATAAATTTTATTATAAATTTTGTTATGATACATTTTTTATATTTAAATGTCTCGACTTCGCATTGTTTATATTAATATGCGGATTATATTAATATGGCAGTGCTATTGTAACACATTCAACCGGAGATCTAATTTTTGCGAAACGCTTCAACTGTGATGCAATGCACTTCCTATAGCATATTTTATAAAATATAGCATATTTTAACGCTAAATAATATAGCCATTTTATGCTGATTGGAACGAGAACATAAACACGGGGAAATATATATCGCAATTTGAAGTGATTGTTCCATCATTAATCGTGTTTATTAGTATAAATAGAATCCTATCCTGAATTCTGACATGAATTACAAATCATTTGAAACAAATGCGAAAAATTTTTTAAATTAGAATACGCGCGTAAAATCTATTATAAATTATAAAAATATTAAATTGCATAAAATTATAAGCAGCTCTGTTTTAAAATGTAACATAAATACAAGATCTTAAATATTTCAAATTTAAAAAATCTATTTTTGATCAAATAAGTAATTCTTAATAATAATTTTTATGTGTCCTTTTTGCAAATATGTTTTTTAGTATTATAAATTGTGCATCGGTTTGTCGAACTTGAAACATATTGTAGCTAAAGCTGAAATATTAAGTAAAATATCTCAATTTATGTATGATTCGACCGCAGCTGAAGTAATAATTTTCGCAATAAGTTCTTCGTAAATTTTTAAGACATTAAATATACTATTAAATTTGATGATCAATTTATAATTTCAGTTTCAGCTACAATTTACGTTTTAAGTTTAATAAATTAAATTGGCACACAATTCATAAAATTAAAAAATGTATAAAAATGTTATTAAGCATTATTATTAAAATCTGTTTTGGCCGAAAATAAGATTTTTTTTTCTTCTTCTTTCATTTTATTTATTTTTATTTAATTTAATATGTTTACTTAATTTTAAGATATGCAAAAACAATCCTGAGTTTGCGAAATTGTGATCAAAGACTTAACAAAAAAGATTTTCCAAAATTAAAGTAGTATTTTTTTGTATAACAATTACTTTTTTCCTCTTTTACAGATTCGAAAATTCTTTTCCAGGATTAAAGCATTAATATGCATTAATACGTGTTTGTGAGGTGGAGTTTATTATGTCGAGAACGACAAAAAATTTTGAAATTGAAACCTTAAGAAAAATTTTTTGTTGTTCTCGGCATAAACTCCATCTCACAGACACATATTAATGCGTATACTTTAATCCTAGAAAAGGATTTTCGAATCTGTAAAAGAGGAAAAAAGTAATTGTTAAACAAAAATTATGATTAGTTGGTAATACAAACAACTTTAAGATCCCCTTAAGTATCTGTCATTTTTTCATTATCTATCACTTCTACATGATTTTTTAATGAATCGACAAATATTGCTTATAAAAAATATGTAAAAGTAATAAATTTATGACTGCAATATTTAATGATTCCCCACATCCATCGGATTGTGGGATATGCCTACGTCTCGACAGATGTCGCGTCGTTTCATGATTACGATAGCATTACAATATTTCTGCGTATCAATTTTATTTGAAATACCTTTTTCACATTCATATTCTATATGTATATAGCAAGAACAAAATTGTAGCTATCTATACGTAAACTTGCACCTGAAATAAATTCCTCACCACGCATTCTTTTATTTCTTTAATTAAAAAAATAGACAGTCACGATATGCCGAGAATGCTTGCGCGCATAAATTAATATTTAATTGATATCCATGCGACGGAAATGCAACACGATGTAACGTGCGGTGACATTCGCTCGACTTCCCGCTTATGAACGCAAGCGATGGCTTCCGGTCGACTGAATCGATCACACACACTTTCAACAATTCTGCCGAATAAGTAAATCGTTTTAAAGCTAATTAAATTAAATGCACGACTGGATTGAATAAATTAATTTTCTCTTTAATTAATCTCTTTCCTTTTGTCTCATTTTTTTTTCTTTTTTTTTCTTTTTAATGTGTATATCTTATTTTTAAAAATGTAAAGGAATTAATAAACGATTAAACAGATCTATATCCAATTAGTCATTTAAAAAAACCTTTTTTCTATAGACGTGACAAAATGTTATACATGCTATATTTTGTAGATAGCTTATTTAAATAATGATATAATTCTAGGTTACTCATCTAAATGGTTTATCAATGATAACTTATCGACTGTTAAAAAAAAATCAAAAAAAATTCGATAAAAACAGCAAACATGAAAAAATAAAAAGAAATACATCTGAAGCTTCGCAGACTTATCTACTTAGAATTTACCAATCTCGAAGCAAACTGTAGAATATCAGAACATTGGCAACAAATTCGATCAGAAAAATGCAATAGATTTAGTACCATTCGCATTAAGCTTATATTCAACCGACAGAGCCTAATATTAATTAGATGGCAGAAATTGAATAAAATCTATCGAACGTAGATTTGCTCGATTTCTGCTGCCAATCTGCGTCAAATTTATGCAAACCTGAGTTTCTACAATTAATCTGCTGTCAAATCATGTAAACAAATTCGAATGTCATATTTTTTGTCGTATTCTGTCTCCAGCAACTGATATAACAGATATATTCCGCATCAAATTTGTGATCTTTCGTCTGACAAGTTTGTTAGTAAACGCTTTGCAAAATGAATCTATTTAAGCTATATTTAAGCTATATTTAAGCAATTTGGCTGACAAAAGATCAAATCTTACGTACTCTATAAAACTTTTAGAATGAATTTCGCTCTAAAGAATAAAATTTTATTCTTAAAAATTGAAAATTGAGCCATTTTTTGGACTAGCTCAATTTTCTTCAGAATGAGATTCTCCTCCAAACAATTTAGAAAGTAAATAACTATAGTACTCTTCAGCTGCAATCTAAAGTTTATAAAATTTTTCGCCCATTTATCGAATGCCTTGTGTCACACTATGGACAAAAACTGTAAACAAACAAATTTCTTTTTCTCTCTACTCGTCGCTGAAAATTCAAAACGGGCTGCATTGTCGCTCGGCGTAGCGTGAGATGCAGGAATCAATAATTATCGTGCCGCTACGCGTATCTACGGATCAGCGAACGTGCAGTAGGCCATGTATAGAACTGGAGCAGCCGCGTCTCCATCTCCTTCTCCTCTTCGGTCCGGGTGTCTCTCGGAGATGCCGACAGACCGCGCGCATGGCTTACACCGCGCCTGTACGTACTACGTATCAGGCCACACCAGGCCACGTCGACGTCACCGACCAGTCAGATTACTCCGAGACGGATCCGACGCCGCTCTTCTTTTCTCTCTCTTTTTCTTATCTATAAAGAAGCTCCGAAGACGTTAATGGTCCGCGTAGGAAGCTCAGCCCCGCGATTTATTATAATTTTTCTGACACTCGAGAGATTGTCCGTTGAGAAACGTTCGTCTCTTGAGACGGAAATGCATGCGGTTCGCGATTTCGTGATTCGATGAGCAACACCGAACGTGTCTCCCGCGTTGCTCTACAATAATTTCTCTCTCTCTCTCTCTCTCTCTCTCTCTCTCTCTCTCTCTCTCTCTCTTTCCCTGTCTCTCTATTGCGGAGATCGCGCGGTTCGTGAACGATGGACGTGACAGCGCGATAGGTTTGACGATTCGATCCGAAGTGCGAATCTTCTCGATATCATGACACGTCTACGGGGCCGTGCGTCACTAATGATCGTCGCGACGATCAGCTTCATCCTGCTGGTTGTCATATACCACATACTGAGTAACGAGATCGACGACATGTCATCGGGCAAAATCAGCACGCGTCTGAGAGCCGAAGATGTGTATCCATCAGGTGAACTCATGGACAGCCCTCAGGGCGTTGCCAGAAGGCAGCTAGTAGATGGACAGATGACGGGTGATTTGAAGAACGGTAGGAACAGACTGGTTAACGAATTAACTCACTATGATAAATCGTTTGCAGACGGCACTCCACTGTTCAAGGGTCATAAGGTCGTCCACTTAGATCTGAAAGGCGCCCCGCCTAAGATGAGCTATTATAACTACCTATTTCCTCTGCTGCGAAAACTAGGAGCCACTGGTGTGCTTGTGGAGTACGAAGACATGTTTCCCTTTGCTGACAGCATCGAAGACATACACGCCGGCAACTCTTATTCCAAGAAGGACATTGCGCAGCTTCAAAATATAGCCAAGAACAATCAGTTAATCATCATACCATTAATACAGACTTTCGGTCACATGGAGTTTGTTCTTAAATTGGACAAGTATAAAGATTTCAGAGAAGTTCCACGTTATCCGCAAGTTTTATGTCCTACGTATAATAAAACATTATCCTTGATCTATGAAATGATAAACCAAGTCGTATCAGATCATCCAACGTCAAAATATTTGCACATAGGTGCGGACGAAGTTTATCAGATAGGAGAATGCTCAAGATGTTTAGACATCATGGCCAAAAGACAATGGAGCAAACGACAGTTGTTCCTGGACCATGTCTCTGCAGTAGTTAAGTACATCAAAGAGAGATATCCAGAACTGACTGTACTTATGTGGGATGATGAATTTCGTGATATATCGCCACAGGAAATTATTGACAGGGGCCTTCATTCGATGATAGAACCAGTTATTTGGAAATATACCACCGATCCTGGCATGACGCTAACGGATCAGCTGTGGGAAAGTTATGCCGCCGTGTGGAAGGAAGTCTGGATTGCGTCAGCATTCAAAGGAGCTACTTCACCTGATAGATATTATACAGATATTTCATATCACATGGAGAATCATCAACGTTGGTTAGAAATCATTCAGAAATACTCAAATCAAATCACATTCAAGGGTGTCATATTGACTGGATGGCAGAGATACGATCACTTCAGTGTCCTTTGCGAATTACTGCCAGTGGGATTACCATCTCTCGCCATTAATTTAGCTATATTACAAGCTTCAGATGTAAATGTATTTCCTGTAGAATTACCCGATCGTATATCTGAAGCTTTACAATGCGATGGTATCATCTCGTTAAGCATACCAGAACCACAGTACGGCTGGACCAAATGCAGTTTCCACGGAGTATCGGTATACGCAGCTATTTTACGTCTTTACTCTTTGACACAGGAAATAATGAAGATGGAACAGGATAATACCTATAAGGGATGGCTAAAATCATACAACATTAAATATTCTTTCGCGAGTCCTAGTTATGTTGAACGTGCGGTTACTGATTTGGACAGACATAAAATGGAAATAATATATATCGAAAAAGAGATGCGTACAGCTATGGAAGATATTTATGACGATTATACAATACAAGAGTGGCTTGAGACATATGTCATACCTGTAAATGAAAAGCTCAATCGGTTATGGGAAATTAAGGAGAAACTTTTAGAGAAAAATACATGGCCAAAGAGACCTCTCACAAAATCTGATTTATAGTATAAAACGGCAGTTTCTTGGAATAAATAAGCGAAAATATTCATGTTCTTTGTGGTATAATATATTAGAGACTGAAATTTTTATTAAAATACGAGAAAAAGAACGCGAATTTTTTCGCGAATAATTGCGAAAATTTTTTAGCAATTATTTTTTAAAAATGGCGTGGATAATCAGTGAAATGTAAAAATTTTGAACTCGTAATTTTACATCTTGAGCAATTGCTGTACAGAATATGTGATAATATGTAATTTGATAAGGAAGTAATCAAATCAGAATTGCACCGTCCGTATAAATTAGTAAATTTCATTTATCTCAATGGAAATAATTGCATTATTTATAATAGAAATAATAATAGATATTTCTTACTTATGTCGCAGAAGAACTTCGCTTTAGAAGAACCATTTATATTGATTATTCTTTTTTTTTCCAAAAAATATTCCAAAAAACAAATCTTAAATACACTTAAATAATATTCTAATTTACAGAGATAGACGGTGTATAAAGATTGAAATCTATTGAGATATATACACATATATATATTAAATAAAGCAATATAATTTTGCAACATTAAAATAAATAATTTATTGTCATTTTATTAA
>NW_017259498.1:172927-174035 GCF_001594045.1 Atta colombica | reverse complement strand
TATATACACTTATTTATATTTTGTGTGTGCGCATGCGCGTTCTTATATATGGATTATACCATGGTGGAATTAGATCGACTAATTATACAAAGTTAGTCTTTTCCCAATCATGTACGCACAGAATGCCCTCTATTTGTCTTCTAATTATAAATGAATTATCTATTAACAACAGATAGAATTCGATTAGATACACTACTAATGCACTGGTGCATATTAAAGCTCTTGAACATACTGATTTAATTTAGGTGTAAAATAAATGTAAATAAAATATAAATTATAAAAGAAAAAAAATTTATTTAACAATCAATTAAGAATTGTATATTGTATATTGTTCATTATAAACACAATAAAGAATTTAGAAATAAAATAAGTCAGTATTGAGAATTTCGCGGTTTAATATTTGACCGTTTTTATATTTATATTAAACACATATATATTAATCTTTACGTCAATTTGTGTATGACGGATTTAATGTGCATCAATGCGTAGCAATTAGCAAAATATCCAACTAAAATCGCTAAGAGTCACATTTTATTGGAATGTTTAACAAAAAGACGTTGACAAAATTATGTAATATATATTGATTTATGCGTATTAACATAGCATCAGCAGTTTTAGTAAGAGCAGAAATTTGTGCCATATAGACAGATGGTTGCAATATGGTATGCTCCAATTAGATAAACTTTTTAAAGATAAAAGATTATTGTACATGTGATTGAAGGCTTTTTATACAAAATGACAAATGAGAAGAGTTTTCAATTAAAAAATGTCTACATACGATATATGACACTATAAAAAACTATAAATGCTAGTAGTAAACATCATTTGTAATTATAAAAGAGATGAAGTACCTTAGAAATCATTTTTTGATATTAAAAAATGAAACATTCTTTTATTTAGAAAAGAAAGGACATAAAACTTCTTTATCTAAAATTTTTATTATTATTATATCGAACTTTTATATTGAATCTTTGTTACATTGCGTCTGACAGCTGTTCGATGAATGAAGTTTGTAACATAATTTAAGAAGTCTTCCTAGTAGTTTTAAATTCTTTTGTGAGTTCTCACATTATCCCAGAGATGTTCCTGCGAACGTTGGAACATTCTT
>NW_017259498.1:170868-172827 GCF_001594045.1 Atta colombica | reverse complement strand
TTATACTCTTTGTTATTATTATTTTCTAATTACTACTATAAGAGTATTTTTAATGTTGATATAAAAATAATACATTGCGCGTGTAACTATTATTACAATTAATGAGATGTGATTAATAAAATATGTTTTCAATCTATAGTAGACAAATTTTGTGATGATGTTTATCTGTTGGCCCCACTATATAAATATTTATTCACTCATTCGATGACGAAACATCCCAAAGTCGAAATGGGGCCTCCTTACTGAAAAAAAATCACATTGTACAGTTACATAACGAAATTATCTAATTAAAATAAATCACATATCCGATTATTTCAAATCAATATGTGATTTTTTAAATTACATAATTTGGAAAATCAAATGATGATATATTCTTTTTCTTCTATTTCTATTATTCAATTAATATTTGATAACTCACAGAATGAATGAAATTATTTCTAATATCATATGATTTTTCAAATTACGTGATTTAAAAAAAATCTGATTTGAAATCAGTTACGTCATTTATTTGTCTCAATTACACGATTTTGTTATATAACTTTGTGACGTGATTCTTTTCAGTAGGGTTACATTTCGTATCTATGCCCATGACGCGCACGCAGGTACATACACAGGTTTATGGAACCTACAATTTAATGCCCCAAAGGGCAGTTTAAAAAAGAGATTTTCTTGATACTCATACAATAGATACTCTTGATTTGAAAGACCATTGAGTTAGGAACGCATGAAAATTTTTTGGATTTGCCGGAGATTAAACAACTTTTAAGTATGGTAGACTCGCGCGTTGTCCACCATACTATTAGGTGTGGGAAAAGTTCGTGGTGTTTTTTAATGCCATCTAACGGGAAAAACACCACGAACTTTTTCCCACACCTAATATGTGCGTATTACATAAATATAATTTTTATATTTTCTGCTATGCAATGTATTATTTAATTGTAATATACAAATTTGATACATTCACACAATCGTAAAAAATACATTCTTGACATTATGTATTTTGTTTGTTATTACGAACACATACTCAAATAAATAAAATTTATATAACATTATTCAAAAATGTCTGATCATTATCATTGCAATACACACACCGTAGATTTCGAGGGAAAATGGGGATGGAACGCAATTGGGAATTGTTTTTTAGTAGGAAATCTTTTTACGACTTTGTGTATTGAATTTACATCTACTGTGTCACCAATTTCAGCGATGATGATGGGTTTATGAAAATCTTGATCTGTTCTTGTTAATCGAACACCTAAAACTTGAGCTGCCAAACCTGCTAGGCATAAAGATACCTGAAAGTACAATAAAAGCCCACATTGATATTAATAACATATTAATAAAAAAAATATATAATATACAGTGAATCAAAAAAAAATTGTACAAGGAAAATCTTTTAAAAAATCTTATTTGTAAAAATAGACATTAATTAACAATTTATTAATAAAAAATAAAATAAACTATGTATTTCTTAAATTTATTTTAGATTTATTATCTCTTAAAAGATGTATAAAATAGTAATTCAAATATATTATTTTATAAATAAAATGAAAAATTATATTATTTAAACCCACAAAAAGTACAGTCGAGTTTAAAAGTATTCATAGTCTGTTCTTATTTCAAAATTGTCTTAAAGTAATGTTTTAAAATGCTAATATGGTACTCTTAGAGTGATCTTGATGTCTTAAGATTGTACTTAAGACGGTCTTATAAATATAAGAACCGACTATGAATATCAGTTTTAGTTTTTAAGATCAACAACACGAAAGCTCTTTTATTTATATGTATAAGGACAGAACTGTATTGACTAAGTCTGTTTTCTGTGTGTTAAATCAATATATTCGTTTTTGGAACTTAAAATGAAATAGGTATTTAATATTTGACAAAAGTGGAAAAGAAAGTTCTAGTACAGTAATAGTATTATACACAGGAAGAAACAGATCTATTCTATTTACAAAA
>NW_017259498.1:159884-170768 GCF_001594045.1 Atta colombica | reverse complement strand
ACACGCATACACACACACACACGCGCGCGCGCGCGCGCGTATATATATATATACACATATACACACACATATACATACACAGTGAGATCCAAAAGTTCCGGGTAATTATCTCAGAAAGTATCTGCAAAAATATTTCAGACAAAGTTGTAGGGTTTAAAAAGATGTATTTATAATTAATCTTATCAGTTCGACCTTGAGCGTCGCTAATCAAGGTTGCTTTGAATTTTTTAAATGGAAACTCTTCATTTTTCATTACATATTCTCGTAGCTTACCTCAGGAACTTGTCAAAACACTGTGATATTTTATAAACTTTTTTTAATTAAAAACTTTTTGAGTTAAAGGCTTGAAAGTTACAGTACCGCCATCATTAGAGTATTAGGTATCCGACTGACGCGCGCGCGCGCGCGCACACTGGTTCAAAATGAATAATTAGACAAAACTAAAAAAATAAATGATAAAATTAAAACATTTTTAACAATTATTTATAAACTAGATACCTTAATTAAGAAATTCCTAGAACCATTACGAAATAGGTCGAATAAATCAAAAGATATCGAATTACAAAGATGTGCTTTTATAATATACTGCTTGTACAGTAATAATCAAACACACAACCTATTATGAGCTCTTATGTTAAATGAATATTGTTCTTTTCTTGTGGAATTTGGAAATAATTGTTTTTATAATGAATACTCTTCAGACAAATATATACATATTTAACATTTTTTACTTTATTTTATTTTGTTCAATTATTAAAAAATAAAACTTATTAAAAAATAGAAACTATATATACTATATATACTAATTAAAAAATAGAAACATATTGTCAATTTTTCTTTACTTGTTCTTTAAAATGTTAAGTATATGAAAACGGCGAAACTTTTGTACGCATTTGTATATCATGAAAATGGTTTTATTAAAATTAATCGTATAAATTTTATTGACAGTAATTTAATATGCATATTTTTGCAAATTTAAGAAATATACCATTTTTTGCAAGAAATTTCATGTAAGTAAGAGAGAATTAAATTTAATTAAATGTAAGAGAGTTTTAAATTTAATTAAGACTCCTGATATAATAGAATCATTTTTTGAGGGATATAGTCATACTTCTGTTTCTGATTAATTACAAATGTTTATATATAATAACATAATAAATGTTCGTTTTTCTTTTGTTATTCATCGCTTTTTTTATGTAAAAAATGTTATATAAATTACAAATATAATATTTTTTTAGTTTTGTCCCACTAGATTTGCAAATTGAATCACTGTGCGACTTAAACCTCTTAAATTTTGTTCAGAGTGCTGCCCTGGAGAACATTTATTAAAATAAAGGATATTGAAGGTTGTTCTTCTTATTTTCATTTTTGCACTAAAAATTTATTTTTACATAAAAATGAAAATAAGAGGAACAATTTTCAATTTGATCTTGATCTTGACAAATGTTATGATATCTAGGTCATGATACTGAACAACAAATTAAAGAGGTTTTAGCCGTTGATTTAACACCTTGGATGAAGCTAATATTGGCGGTACTGTAATTTTCAAGCATCATAATTCAAAAGTATACTTAATGAAAATGAACTTTATTATTACGTGTTTTGAAAAGCTATTTTGAACTTTATTATGTGTTTTGATATCAGCTATTAGATTCTGAAATAAAATAGAGCATTTTATTTTAAAAAATCGATATAATCTTGACTTGATATTGGCGACGTCACCTAAAATTAAACTGATAAGATCAGTATATAAATAGATCTTTTTGAACCCTACAACTTTGTCTGAAACATTTTTCCAATAAACCAATACTTTCTGAGATAATTAGCCATTCGAGGACTTTTGAATCTCATTGTACATATACACACACACACACACACACGCGCGCGCGCACACACACGTACGCACGCACGCACGCACGCACACGCGCACACACACACACACGCGCGCACACACATATACATTTTGTAAATTACCGATTCTCCAGTTCTCGCAGACATATCATGATAAGGAAATCCATTTTCTGCGGCGAATCGATGCGACCTGTCTCTCTTAACTGTTCTTTGATGTTCCATGTCACATTTATTACCTATTACCGCTATTAGAGGTATTTCATCGTAGGCTTCAATGAAATTCTTGATTTTGCTGAGCCACTCTTCCAAAATGTCAAAACTTGAACTATTCGTTACGTCGTACACCAAAAGAATGATCTGATTCAGAAATATACATCCAGTTTACAATCGTAACGCACAAAAGAGACATATCCATGGATGGCAACTATAGAGTGAAATCATATGGAACATTACGCACCCAAAATTTAGCTTATTGTGAAAATTCATTCTTTGAAATTAAAAAAATCCAGGATTGGATTAAAAATCAATTGTGAATTTTGTAAATGTTGTGCGCGGATGCCGATCAATATTCACGATAGTACTATAGTAATTGCGCGCAAAGCAAAGATTTAACTTGTTGCGAATTCGATTGGAAGTTAATTCATATTAAAGCTAGTTCATATTAAAACCTTTGTACACTGATTTAATTTGCTTTTAAAAGTGAAATACAAATATTTCGAATTATAAAATACATATTTTACCTAATAGTACAATAAAATGTATTGAGTATTTCAGAATTTAATCAGAATTTCTATGTATAAACATATCTTTACATTATTTTGTGTACGACGGCTTTAAAATGCACCAGTGCATACTGATTTAGCGTAATCGAATTCACTATTAGGGCCGTAATCATATGCCGTGTGCCATAATCTGTAAGAATTGACTGACCAGAATCGAGCATTTCTCTCTTATAATTGAATGAGAGGGGAATAATACTCGGTTGTGATTAGTCAATTACAGATTACGAGCATACGGTTATGATCAATATAAATGATCTCTTACTGACTTAGACAGAGCAATTCGCAATTGTAAAAAAGAGGATGCAAGGAGTACAAAATAAATAAAAAGTAAAAAACGTCATTTTGTACTCTCCTCTTTCTCTCTTTTTGTTAATAAAAATATTTCCACAAGCGAGGTAAGTTACCACCCCTGGACATGTCAAAATTAAATTAATAAAAATAATTAAAATAAAATTAATTCAATAAAATTAATTAACAAAATAAAATTTTCATATTTTAACAAAGTAAAAGTAGCAACAAATCAGTCTTACGTGTGCTTCAAAAACGTATTTATCCAACATGTTACCATGCAGAGCGAGTCCGCCAACGTCCCATAAATGTAGATTGATATTTTTACAGCTGCCGATGCTGATGTTCTTAAGAAAGAAATCGATGCCTGCGGTGGGTATGTATTGCCTAGTGAAATCGTTGTTGCAAAACTTCTGAACGATGCTGGTCTAAAGAAGGATCCTTGAATTTCAATTATCAAGATAGGCATCATAGTAGTAATAACAATTATTATTTATAATCTACTCTAATCGCACACTTTATTCAAGGGACGTTCTGTCGAACGTTCTTAGGACGTACGGATATCCTTTAAATATTCTTTGGAACATCTCTTGGAAATCTGTACTATTAGAGTATATAATAGAGTATATAATAATAACAGTCATACAACAATTATCAAACGATAAATAAAAATTGCAATTGAAACAAAGAATTATTTGCTTGTTGTGTGCCATAATCATCGACCTGCTTAATTTTTATAATCACAATTTATTTCTAACGTATTTATTATTCTTGAAAAATTTAAAACAATTAAAGGTATCGCTACATTGATAGAAACAATTAGCATTTTTTAAATAATGAAATTTATCTTAAAGACTAATATATTTTTTGTGGAGAAACAACTTATTTATTTACTTGCTTATATAGAAAAGTATCACAATTCTGACATAGGATAAAATTTACTGTTTATATATACTAGAATTGCAATATTCAAATCTTGGAAATTTATAATATCCCTGGTGAAAATTTTTTTTTTAATTTTTTATAATTTTTTTATACGAATTGGAACATTTCAGAAATACTCAGAAATATTCGAAAAATTTACATCTTCTCTTAGAATTTTTCATACATGTGAATTCTGAAATATTTTGAGATTTCTTATCTTATAATTTTTTAAAAATATTTTTTAATTTTTTAGATTTTATAACATTTCATCAGAAATTATACTTACAAAAAATATTAGAAATCTTTAATATTTCATAATTAACATATATGAAAAATTTTGAGAAAAGATGTAGATTTTCTGAAAAGATGAAAATTTTCTGAGAAGTATTTCAATTCGTATAAAAAATATAAGAAAGTTAAAAAAATTATATAAAAATTCTGAAAAATTACATGAAAAATTCTGAGAAAAATTTTCACCAGGGATAGTTGATTTTAAAGAATACATTGTAATTGAAAATATAATCTAGAAAGAAAGTGAAATTGTAGACATTGCATATTTATTAGATATTGCGTCCTAATAAAACGTTGTTCCAATTCAGAATTTAAAAATGCTATATTAAGAAGGGAAAATTTTGGAAAAAGTATTTGTAGAGAAAGGGTAGGATTGTGTGTGTGTGTGTGTGTGTGTGTGTGTGTGTGTGTGTGTGTGTGTGTGTGTGTGTGTGTGTGTGTGTGTGTGGGTATTATAGCACTGTAGGTATGCATCATCCTTTATATTTCTGCAACAGTACTAGTAATGCCAATTGTTATAAAAAGATGCATCTTCATAATATTTCAATATGCTGCGAAATTGAACTAAATTTATGTATGTACTTCGTATTTATCTGAATTTATCATATTAAATAAGCAGGTACGTTATTTTTTTATTTCTTATGTTTTTTTCTTTAATTTCATAGGGTCTCCAATCTACCTTGATATAAAGATATTTTGTTCTGCGGATTAATATTTGTAAAATAAACAATACGAGTATTGAACTATTCTAATCTTATAAATTCCCGAAACCATTATTGCTTTATTAGACACGGGAGTTTTTCGAATAGATATGTATGGTCGTTTATTACGAGCATGTTCATTATTCTTTATCGTATATTGAAAAGTCCAGCGAGGGACAACCACTACAGTAATCAGTGTATTTCTTTAAAAATATATTGTGGTAGTACAGTAATAAAACAGTCAATGCTAACAGTACTAACAATACGCTAACAATATGCTAGCAATACATAGCAGTACATAATAATACATTAACAATATTTGGCAATATGTATATGTGTGCAATAGGTGGCAATATACATAAGAAAATAATACTAACAATACAATGGTAATATTAGCAATAAAGTGTGTTGTATTACTATAATTAGCAATCACTGCACATTTTTTTAGTAGTGTTTGATTCTTCGGTCTACATTTGATAATAGCTACTAAATGTATGGTGAAATAATGCTAATCAAATATTTGGTTAATATAATCATAAATAATGTTACTTTCATAAATATTTAATAAGTATTATCCAATTGTTATTATTTTAATACTTACTCTAAATATTTGTAAAAGTAATATTATTTTTGATAATATTAATTAAATTTGATCAAAAACATTTGATTCGTATTTATTCTAATAAAATTCTAATAAAATTTTATGTACATATTAGATGTGAGAAAAAGTTCGTGGGGTTTTTCCCATTACATCTAACGGGATAAACGCCACGAACTTTTTTCCATACCTAATATATATATATATATATATATATACACAAAGTGTCTAGTAAGTTTTGACAAAGCGCTCGTGTGTAGAATGGACTGAAAATCTTCTAAAATTTTGCAATTTTTGCAATAGTTAACAAAATATTAATTACTAAAAATTGTTGAATATATCTTCAATCATTTTTTATTCAAATACTATCAACTTCACAGAAAAACAGCAAGAGATAAAAATTGTTTATTTTCTCTTGTTGGTAAAAATAATTGTCAATAAGAAAATGTAGTACTAAAAAATTGATAAAAAATTCTGAAAAAATTCTTAGAACTCTGTGAAAAGAAAATTAACCATTTTTGTTTCTTGCTGCATGTTTTTCTGTAAAATTGATAGTATTTGAGTAAAAAATTATTGAAGACCAATATTCAGCAATTTTTAGTAATTAATATCTTGTTAACTATTGAAAATTGTAAAATGGTAGAGGGCTTTTCGATTCAGTTTAGCTCTATCTACTCAAGACGGGTGGGTCCAAAATTTGGAGTCCTGTTATGTATGTATGTATGTATGTGTGTGTGTGTGTGTGTGTGTGTGTGTGTGTGTGTGTGTGTGTGTGTGTGTGTGTGTGTGTGTGTGGTACCACAAAAAGGTGGTAAATTTTAGGGATATATAATACACGTTAAAACAAATCAAAAAGTAGTCTTAATGAACAGTACTCTGAAAACCTTTTATTTCTGAGTTATGAGGCATTTTCTTCTGTGAAAAATAGAAAATAACTTTTAAATTTACAATAAATGTTCAATGTGTCTTCCGTCCATTTCAACATACAATTCTCATTGAAGATCGAACGCGTTCAAAGATTCCAGATTTATTCCGTTTTATTGACAACAATTTTCAATTCTCTGAGTCAATTCATTCTATTGTATCAACTGATGTGGCATATATCATGCTCTTCAAGTGTCCCCATAGATAATCCAACGGATTTAAATTTGGTGAGCGAGGTGGCCATACAACTGGACGCCACATCCTATCTATCTTTCTTAAAAACAATTGATTAAATGATCTGACATTAACGAGGAAATGGGCACCACTGTGCATGACCACATTCGTTATCTACGTTGCAAAGAAATATCTCCCAAAAGTTCGAATAAATTATTTTCGAGAAAATTAAGATACACTTGTTAGTCTATTAGGCAAAATGTAAGGTCCGATTAGATGGTCTCCAAAAATACCTGCCCAAACGTTCATAGAAAAACGATGATGCTGATGTGATGCTATAATATGATAACATGAGGATTTTTATCTCCCCAAACATGTTATGAACATTGATCCTGGTGAAGAATACTTAATTAGTAAAACAAAATATTACACAAATCGTGGATCTTGATTGCATCAATTAAGAAGTCATTGACAAAAAGTGATTATTGCAAATCAACTAGAAGAGCCTGAACGTACTGGACATGATAGGGATGCAAAAGTTGATCATGCAAAATGTTCCACAGTGTGATGGCTTGATCTTTTTTGCAGGGCGATTTTTCGACAAGATGTTTCAGAATTTTCTTCAATTGTGCGTAAAATATTTTCCTCGAATGCAGGAATTCTAACAAGTCGCGATCTATCGCAGTCAACTAAATTTGGTTTGAACTGTTCGGTCTCATGTAAACATTGATGAATTTTGCTAAACATTCTTTTACTTGGCTGTCAGCGATTCGGATAAGTTGCATGATACAAGCATGATACACTACTTTTGAAGCATTGCCCTTTGCTCTGCCATACATAAAATGAATATCCGTCATTTTAGAATTTGTGTAAAAATTGACCATTTTTCAGATAACACAAAACTAGATGGTTCACAATTCAAAGTTGAATACAACAATCCCTGCGTAATTAAGTGATCACATACGGACGTAAATGAACTGACTAAGAGACTTGGAAATTATTGTCAACAAATATGAAATAAACCTTCAATGATGAAACATGCCGAATTGTGTATTGATATGAGCCGAAGGCACATTGAACATTTATTGTAGATTTAATTTATTTTCTATTTTTCACAGAAGAAAATGCTTCATAATTCAGAAATAAAAGGTTTTCGGAATACTATTCATTAAGATTTTTTTTATTTGTTTTAACGAGTACTATATATCCCTACAATTTGATATCACCTTTTGGGAATATCCTATGTATACATATATGTTTGTATCAATCATTTTTTATTTTTGCATACTTTCTTATAAAAACTTTCTTGGGCTCATATTATCCTACCCAGAAGGTAATGTGAGCTGAGAAGGGATAATAAAAGTACTCACCACCATTTGTATTAAAATAATCAATTTCGATACTAAAATAAAATATCAATAAATAAAAGACTTCAGAAAACAATACAATAAATAACGAAATTAAATAATGGCTATAAAAGTTAGCGCGGGAGACAGTGCGCAAATTAACAAAGTCGATATTCAATAATTTGCTATAAAATTTGTATGTTTCGATTCTGGGTTTGAACCTTTTTCAGCAAAAATTACAAATAATAATATAATTTAAAATTGATTAGATCATACAACCGAATAAAACCAAAAGTATAAAAGATAAAACGTACGTAGCAATAAAGAGACATTATACAAAAAATCTTAAAAAAATCGGAATAAATTTCATCAAATCAGATGCTGCAAATTGCTGTTACAAAGAGAAATGTAAGACCAACACGACAATAGTTGCATGGCTGGTTGAATTACTTGCTTGTGTCAACAGTTAAAATAATGTTGTATGTTCGTAGTAATAAATAAGAAGTAGATTTATTAATATTTTACAAACAAAACTACACTTTGGTACCCTGGGTTCTTTCTCCTATCTTTGCAGAATTGGTGATGCAGAATTTGGAAAGCAGGGTGCTGGATTCTTTAGGTGTTTGTATACCCTTTTTTATAGATACGTTGATGATTTAGTTATGGCGGTCCCTTTCTTTTTCGTCGATAACGTTTTAAAAGACTTTAACTCATATCATCAAAGATTGCAATTTATCATATGGAGGTGGGTGATAAAAAAATCAATTTTCTAGATATTATCATTATTGACAATCAGTAAATTTGATTGGTATCAGAAACTGTTCTCCTCAGATAGATTCCTGAATTTTTTGTCGCAGCATCCTGTTATCCAAAAAAGAGGCGTTATTATTAGTTTAATTAACAAAGTTTTTCTTCTTTCACATCCGGAGTTCCATCAGAAAAATATTGAATTAATTATACGCATTGTTACAAAACAATGATTATCTATTGGATTTCATTTGCAATACTATAGCAAACAGAATTAAGTTTTTAATCTATAATAAAAGCGTTAAATGTTATCGTACAAATTCTGTTGCCAATGAACAGTTGATATCACAAATTAACCTTGACTCATCTTTCCTCTTGTGAAATAAATTTCTCGAAAAAATTCAAACATAGAATAAAAAATTACTTTTTACAGCATGCATAAATTAAATCAATTCATTAATCATTAAAGTACAGAAAGACCCGTTACCAAAGAGCAATAAAATGAATGTTGTTTATAAAATTGAATGCAAGGACTGTGATGCACCTTATGTACAAACTGGAAGGAATTTAAAAATCTAAATATCAGAACATATTAATCAGAAGAATCATAAGACAAACGTTGACTCATTCTATTATTACTGGTCACAGGATGCACCATAGTTATGAATTGGTCTAATGTTAAAATTCTGGATGTAGAAAGAACATATCAAAAGCACCTCAGAAATGATATATACAATATTAAGCGATGGTCTTAATTTGAAAACAGATACAAAGAGTTTAATCCAAGTAATACAATGATTTAATTAACTATTTATAAAGATATATTCATTGTTTATATGTATTGACTATTTCTTAACATAATACATTGCCACTTTATATTTGACATTGACGATCTGACTTATTTTACATTATATTGACTGATTTATTTGTTTTATTGTTAACGATTTGAATTTTTCAATGCTAGTGCATTTGATGTGACAATGGGAGTGAATTGATACAGTATGTAAATTTTGATAAGTCTATTCCTATTAATTATTAAGAACATACAACGTTATTTTAGTTGTTAACACATGCAAGTAATTCAACCAGCAACTATATTGATTATCATATTGGTCTCACGTTTCTCTTTGTGGCAGCAATTTGCAGCATCTGATTTGATGAAACTTATTGTGATTTTTCTAAAATCTTTTGTATAATGTCTCCTTATTGCTATGTATGTTTTATCTTTTATACTTTTCATGGTTTTATTCATGGTTTAATCAATTTTAAGTTATATTGTTGTTTGTAATTTTTGCTGAGAAAGGCTCAAACTCGAAACGTATAAATTTTATATGATATTATAGCAAATTTTATTGAATATTGACTTTGTTGATTTGCGCACTGTCTCCCGCGCTGATTCTCATAGCCATTTCATTATTTATTGTATCAATATATCTATCAAATAGTAGTGCATAAAATTTTTTTATTCTTCAGTATATGCTAGATATATCAAAATATTTCACGGAAAAATGTTTCTGGCTACAGCTAATCTTGATTAGCTGCATTAGCTACTATAGCTATGAAATTTGTTAATACATACAAAGGATTTGCTGCTGTAGCTAATATAAGAATATGATAGCAAAGTATGTATGTCTGTTACAGATCAATTTTATTTAGCAACATGAAATTGATTGTTATAGTTATCGGATATATCCGTGTAAAAGGAAATTGTCTTTACCATAGCTAAATATGATTTGTTGAAACTGTACTTGATATCAAATTGTCTGCTACACAAAAAATATTTGTTACAATGATCAATAATAGCAAAATGCTTATTTGTTACAATGATAATATTTAGGTCTCACAGCTAATGGAAATTAAATCTTGCAGATACGACGTTAGGTATCCATATAATGCTACTGAATTAGCTGTCAAACCTAATTTTTAGCTGTGGCAACTAATCTTTTTTTTTCCGTGTTCCTTAAGGTGCTCACAATATCTCCATTCAATCCTATAATATTTAAAGTGTATGATTATCCTTTGTTTTATTAAGGGGGGACACTCTCCTTAAAGGACACTCTCAAAAAAATCAAAAATTTTTTTTACTTAAATTTATAGTGTTATTCATATTGTTAAGAATAATATTTTAATAATTTTATATCAATATCTCAATATATAATCCCGTTAAAACCAATATCTTGCATTTCCTCACTTCGCTGATGAGTCTGCTCCATTGCGCAACAAAGCATTTTTACAAAATTAATAAAATTTAAACTGTT
>NW_017259498.1:150507-159784 GCF_001594045.1 Atta colombica | reverse complement strand
ATATTATAATTATAAAAATTAATAATTTTGAAATAATTCTACGTATTTCTCTAGCTTTAAGTATGCAGATAATAAAAAATTTTTAGATTTCTTCCACAAATCGAAAAGTGTAGAAAATTCCGTGTACACAGCATATGTACTCGCTCAAAAAAGGAAGCTCTGTTGATATAGTGTCGCCATTTTATGATTAAAAATTAATTTTGATAAAAATTAAAAAAAAATTTTTTGTAAAAATTCTCTCGAAAGTTCATATAGTAAAATCCTTAAAATTGATGATTTTTGGTTGATTATTATTAATTTACTGTAAAAAATTGTCAAAATTAGATATCATTTTTAGGTCTCAAGGATGGTGTTCCCTCTTAAATTATTTAACATATTTATTTTAATAACTAATGTTATCAGAATTATGTATAATAGAAATTCACATTCTTTTGTTTAGCTTGAATGTAAATAATTTTTCATTTTATCTCGCATAAATACAATTTTCCGACGTCTTGGGGATGAGAACTGTGTATGTGGGATATAATATATATCAGTTAATATTAATTCATTTAAATTTATATATTTCATGTTACTTTATTGATTTACGATCATTTATTGATTACGATTTATGATCATTTACTTATTTACAATTATACATTTCCATAGCACAAAGTTTTATAGATTCTGGGATTGAAATTTATGTTGATATTTTTTGTGTTTTTCTATCAATTTTTGGGAGTTGCAGCAAACAGTTGCAAGATAACAATTACACTTGCATGCATAATAAGTCTCTTTAGATTTTAAAAAGAAAATAATTCCCAAAAAGCTATTTATTGTTTTAAGTGTTTTATTTAGTAAATATTATAGATTTTATTTTGCCTTCACTTTTTCGGATTGGAAGAAAGTAATACAATCGAACCTCTAAAAGTAACTTGTCGAGACCGACCTCCGTAAAAATAAACAAATGCGCATGCGCAAGCATATGCTCGATTAGAGGCTCCGCACAATAAAAGGGACAAGGAAGAGAGACAGAGAATAAGAATTTCAATCCTATCAGAAATCATGTATTGTGGAATACACAGTTTCTGATAGGTAAAATTCTTATTCTCTATTCCTTTTGTGCGGAGTCTTTTATTATATGGAAGTTAAGACATGACACTTACAGAGGTTAAAACAAAAATAGAGATTTAACTGTTTAAGCTAAAAATATTATGATTTTTTATTCTTTGTGCTATATCTATATAGAAGAAATTATATAGAAATTATACAGAAATTATATAGAAATTATATAAAGAATGTGCTATATCTATATAGAAATTATATAAAGTATAGTCGTACTTTTTTTCATATAAGTAGAGCTCTATGGGACAAATAGTTTCGATGCAGCAGTTTAAAGTTATAAAGTAAAAGATAAAAATTAATCGCTTGAAAATACCAATTTTTTATATTTTGCCTCCGCAAACGTTTCCGATGTCTCTGATGAGAAAACTACATACGACATTATTTGAAGTAGACTTTATAATAAAAAAAATGCGACTATAGAAAGCTGTCTACGATTAACAGAATCGGAGATATGAAATTGTAAATGGATCTAAAATTATTTTTTTAAATATCCAGTTTTTAATTTCGAAATCGCTGTTGTAATTGCTATTATGCATGTAACTGTTATTTTGCAATTATTTACTGCAACTCCTAAAAATTGATAAAAAAATAATATAACACAAAACAATAATATAAATCTCAGAATACAGAATATAGAAATGTACAGTTATCTACATGTAAATAACTAAATGATTATAAATAAATTAACATGAAATATATTAATTATAGAGTAATACAGATAAAATATTAAGTACAGATTTTTTCCAAAAAAATTTCTGCCAAAAAAACCGGAGATTCATTTAAAAAACCGAGGTTTCCTACTGAAAATAGGAAAAGTGAGCAACTGTGATTATAATCTATCTTTTTAAATTATTTGCAATATTTATTATATATGCAAATATATAAAGATGAAAATATGGCTTTGCTGGCTTAAGGGGATATTCTAAGCGGGTAAAATCGATTTCATTCATATTTTGCAAATATTTAGTATAGAAAATATGTTTGTCAAAGGAATTAGCTCGATTCGCAAAATTAATAAAGTTATTGCACCTGGTAGGGAGCGATCTTCGATTCATTTTCGCAAAAAAACTGCAAAGAAAAATTCGAAAGATATCGACTTTCCTATTTCAAAAGAATTTGGTAATGAGAAGAAAAAGAATGAAGAAGCTGAAAATGTTGCAACATATTTAATGGTTTCCCTAACGACAGAACATGGAAAAGAAAGGATTCTAGCTGATTGATTGTAAGTAAAATTATCTCTATATAATTAGTACGAAAAGGTTTTGAGAAAAACTTTAAACGCGTTTTTCTCAAAACTTTTTTCAAATTGGCTCCCATGATATTTCGAAAAGTTGATCAATCGAATCAGGCATGTGCACAAATCTTCAGCACATATATGACTATAACCCGTATTAGGATCAAGTTGAAATACATATTTTTGTAATTTTTACAACCATTTTGGCAGAAAAGGCAAAATCGAAACTTAATTTTCGACATGACGACATTTTTCAAATTATCAGTATTTTTTCTTTATTCTAGTACCTGCTATAGCCAAATTCATACTAATTAAGAATTTCTTTGATTTTTGTTTTAGAGCAAAAGAGCTGGAATCGTGGGAGTCATAAACCTAGTTTTATTTTTCACGACTTAATACTTAATATTTTATACAGCGCATATTAACAATTATTTTTTAATAAAAAAATTCTGAGACGTTCTTTAAGTATGTACAAATATGTAGAAAAAAACCTTGTCCCAAAAAACTTTATCTTATATTTTTTTTAAATTCGCATAAAAATTCAGCTTCTAGACTAGAATATCCCCTTAAGAGTTTATTTATTACTAAACTTGCATAGCCGCATAAACGTATACATAAAAAAGTTATCTAATTTCATTATAAAGATGCATGTAAAATGCAATTAAATTTTCTTTATGTATATGTTTATACGATGTTTATGTAAGTTTAAGATCCTAAGTCAGCGAACAGCTTTTTAACGCTGTTTTGCAGTCAAGTGGGGATAAAACGTTAGCTTTCCTTTACTGCACAAAATTGCACTTTAATACTTTATATATAAAAAAATAGTAGGATTAAGTTTTATAAATAACAGTATTTTAGTTTTATAAATAACAGTTTTATAAATAAGGTGAATAAGTAACAGTAGAAATTGTGCCCAAATATATAAGAATTTATCCTGAATCAAAAAAATATCACGCAAAAAATATTGTCGATTTTTTTTCCTCGTGACGTTTCGCGACAAAAAGAAGGTCAGAAAATAGCTTCTAAAATTAAAGGTTAATAAATTCATACTTGACCTACATGATTAGTCTTGTTAATGCAAAAATGCATCGATTAGAAAATTCGTTTCTGCCGATTTGCTTTATTATTCTATCATTACATAGCAAATTGATGAATACGATAAACCGCGAACGTCGCATGTTGCGAAAGTTTCCACATTGGATCCAGAGACACGAAGTCGCGACCGGAGATTTCATCGATCCTAATTCGCATATTACATTCATCGTTAATCTATATTGCACAATATGACCGTATGTTTATTTTACACAGAGAAATATATATAGTTATCACTACATCAACAAAATTATAGTAATACTAACATGAATAATACCTACAACAATCAGAATCGTAAAGAATCATATAAACATCCGTAAAAAGAATTATGAACTCGTTAACTTTACCGCCCATCACAGTCGTCACGAAAAGATAACGGAAATGACTTCGCACCAATTTTATGAAAATGTCTTTCTGCGGATTTGGCTAATTTTTGGATCTGTTATAGTTCTCTTCATTCTGAACAAATGGACACAATTTGATCCTATGAAACATTTCCGCGCTACATCAAACCTTGAAAGGTCTAATAAAATTATGTAAAATTTGAACTTTTCAAGGCTTGTAGCACAGAAACGGCCCACACATGTAGAATCACATTGTGCCCATTGAGACATTTGTTTAGAATGAAGAAAACTACAACATATCCAAAAATTAGCAAAATTTGCAGAAAGACATTTTCTCATAAGATTGGTGCGGGATCATTTATCAAGTACTCTTCGATAACGAAACTCTCCCTCCCCATCACCTGTTGAAAGATTCTTGCTATAGCGTTTTTCACCATGGTGATCACAAACAAATTTAAACGGACGGATACACACTAATAAATATCGCTCGTTAAGTGCCGAGCACCTCCGAAACTAGGGATCAATCACCTCTGTTGACCATCGCCGCGTTTTCAAGCGATGCTGATAAAAACTCACTTTGCCGGCACCGGAGTCACCCACGAGCACAATTTTCAGCCGCTTCTCGACCGATTCCTCTTCAATGTCCGACATTGGAGATGTGACGAAGACACAGGTCGAATTGACGATAATCCTCGATGGTGATCATACGAGCGGCATGACTTGTCCGTCGGGACGGTTTTCGACTATAATGGCGCATGGAATGTGGCAGCTCGCGTGTTGTGGCCGACAAGCGAGGTCCGAATCGACCGGCAGTGGTGGCCAGTACGCCGTCGTCGTCGTCGTTGTCGTCTACTCGCAAGCATGAATAAATTAGCGAATAATCGATAATAGAACCGTGGCATCGCCAACGTGCGTACTTCGCGGTTAGTAGAAGTTTTCGACTTGAAGAGTGATCCTGTACAGAAAGAACAATTTTGCTGAAATATATTTCTAAAAATATATCTCAAAATTTAGCTAGGATACAAATCTGAAAATAATTTTATTGGATTAACAAAATAATTATGTAAGATGCTCAAGCATAATGAGCAATGCTATAATAAGTTTTAACATTTGAACAACCAGCTTGGAATATATATATAAAATTATTTTGATGATCTAATAAAATTACTTTACATAAAATTATTTACAAACTTATTTTAAGATATAAGTATATAGCTAAATTTTTAGATGCTTTAGCAAAACTATTCTTTTCGTGTGACAACAACAACAATAACGATGACGATGTGCGTAACGTTTTGGACGATGACGATGTACTTGCGTTTAGTGGGACACTTAGTTCTTTACTCTGTGCAAGTTTCGATATTCTTGGACAATTTGAAAGTTTGGAAACAAACTATTCAGCGTAAAAAATAGTGTTTGCGATATTAAATTACAATTTGTTACAATTTATGATACAATCTTGTTTTCTTATTAATTAATCTATACATTAATACTGGCGTAATGAAAATATCGTATTTTATACATAAATATATTATTTTGTCGCTTTATTTTTAAGCACTTTTCCATGTCAACAGAGTCGCGATATAACATTCATAAAACAACCTGAAAACCTATCATCAACGTGCCTTAATTAAAAATTAGATCCTTATAATTTTGCAAAAGATAGTAATTCGATACTCTGCAACACGTAATGGTTCTCACAACTGTAAGTCGATCGGCTCGCTCGAAATTCGCTTTGACAATTTCATAGTATCTTCCGTCACTGCAACAAAAATGTTTTATGAATATCGCTTATTCTACAAGATAAATTTGTTTTAACCGTACCTGTGTCTAAATTATACAACTGTAATTGTGATTTAAAGATTATAATTCTTGACAATATAAAATGTAATAATTAACGATTTAGACTACTGTTTACATTTTGTATCAACAAGAGCGTTGTAAATGTCTTTAAATCAAAATTATACAGTACAGTTTTTGTACAGGTATGATTTAAGCAATTTTACTTTTCGCTATATTTTTTTTTTTACCTGAGACTTAAACATTTCATTTTGATACACTTCACACGTAGAATATCAATAGCTTTCTGACTTTTGTCCGAAAATCGTAAGTTTTCCGGGTCCCATCGCAATTCCAAACGTTCCAAATTAGGACAATTATTAGCGATTCCGTCCATCAACTGATCCACATGAATGTTAACGCCCAGTCTCTCTTGAGTGCCCATCACAAGTATTCTGAAATATTATTAGAATTCTTAATTCTCAGAAAATGTTTATTTTCAAATTTAAATTATAGTTAAATTTAAATTATAACAATAGAAAGTTAAATGATATAAAAGCCTTAAACTGGCCTTTTTAATCCTGAACTAGAGCATCTGCATGTGGAGAAAATTGCAAGTATACAAATTCATTATTCAAGACTGAATTGAATATTATATTTAATGGAAAAATAGAATTAGGTACTACATAATTACAGAATTGGGAAATAACGTCGTTTTCGTAACTTTTTTTCGTAACGATCATTATTTTTTTCTGTCTGTAATAGGAATATCGAGCAGTTATCCAGCTTTTTTAAACTCCGATCGTTCAGTTTGACTATCGAGAAAAAAATCATTTTTCACAATTTGGATAAATAATTTTAGATTGCATTCCGTTATTCATGGCAAGTATTGAAAATCTGAAGTGTACGTAACATGAATTACAGATTTTCAGTATTTACATTGTATAGTAAATAATGGAACATAGTTTTGATAGGCGTCAACTAATCACTTACGTGATTTTCTCTATATAATTGGCTGGAATAATTCTTTTTTGCTCTTAGTCTCTCTATAAGAAGGCTATCTAGTCAGTATTGTACGATTCTCCTCTATATATCAAATAAATAAAAAATTATTATATAATTATTATGTAAGAATTTAAATTTGAACTTTGCTCCAAATTTTTCAAAGCACTATTTACACGTAGTTCTATTGGATTACTAACTCGTAAGATATTTAACTTTAGATAAATTTAATATAGATACAATATTCTTAACATAGAAAATATATAGAATAGATTTTTATTAAATTTATTATGAATAATTAATTTTATTAAAAGTTAATAACGAAATGTTAAAAAATCATTTAATAAATATAAGTTATCACATTTTGTAGTTATAATGAATTATATTTAAAAAATCTTCTTTGTTACTGTAAAAAAAAAATTAAATTTTTATTTTTCAATCTTTTTATGCAATTGCCGGGTAAAATTCAGGTATCACAACTTATCGAATAAAATCCGTTTATCTTTAATAGAAATAAATGACGAATTATCCGGTATTTGATTATTTGACAAATTGTTATCTGTTGCATTCCTTGTATGGGATTAGTCATGTCTTGAATACTTACTTTGCATTAGTGAGAATTGGTAATACACTTTGCCAAAGTTGATCAGTAATGTGCGGCATTCCTGACAGCGCGAGGCCATATAGCTGATGGCCGTGCCTCGACAGGAACTTGTGTAGAGCATCGTCACTCAAATTATCGGATCTATCTAAATCCAGTGCTATCAAGTTTCGCGTATTTCCAAGCTCAGTCCAGGCCTTTAGCACGTTATCATTAAAATTATTTAATTGACCGGCGCTCAGAAAACGCAGTCCGGGGATTCTGCTCAACATGTCAATCAGGCATTCCGTCGATAGATCTGTAGCAGTAATATCGAGCTCCTGAATGCTCGACTTTTCCCATTCAACTTGCATCACATATTCGCTCTGCAGATCTAAAATATTGTATGATACTATTTCTTTAAAATCTGATAAAAAAATTATATTTCTATTCGAGTTGCATAGAAGACATTTTTATTAATATTCTAACTTATAATTTAGATAATTTAATTTATTTAAACAAAAATTCGTAAAGTAATAGATTTCAAAAATTTTAAGTAAATACAATTTTTATCAAAAATAGCAGATAAATCAAGACGAATCATATATAATCGTATCTCACTTGTTCCTTGCATAAGAAGACACGTCAGTCTTCTACTCCTTTGAAAGAGAATTTTCATAGTCGAACCAGTCACTTTGGAACAATAATTCACCGCTAAGCATTCTAATTGTATACAATTAGAGGAAAAAGCATCAATATGCGAATCATCCACGAAGTTAATTCCGTATAAATTGATGACTCTTAAATTTGGCGTTGCCGATTTTAGTTTATGTACATTGATTACCTCGTAAATCTCTTCTTCTTCTTCTTCAACTTTTTCGTATGTTCCTAAAGAATAGATGAAGCAATTAAAAAAAAAATATTTAACATTATATAATAAATATAATATCCTATAATATTTTTTAATATATATATATAATAGAGTCTATAAAAACAAAACATCAGAATATTTTAAAAATTAAACCCAGTAAGTAAGTAAAAGTGTTTCAGACAAATTTGTATGATTTTAGGTGAGATAAATAATGAAAAAATTAATTTAAAAAAAAAAAAAAATTTTTTTAAGTGAAGATCGAGATGGTTATAAATCGATTGTTCTTACAGCATCTCTCTCATTTGCCTACATCTCTCACTTTTGCCGACAGTTCGTTTGTACAAAAATTATTGTCTACAGCCCGATCTACAAGCATTTTTGCGCACAAATAATAATTTCAGAGACGAAATCATATTATTTCTTACAGCGCGATTGTCTATAAGCATTTTTGTACACAAATATAATATGCTCCTCTAATTGTTCTCTAATTTTTTATGCAATTACAGATTAACTAGAGAAATTATATTACATAAAAAAATCACTCCATTTTAAAAAGTGGAGGTGACCTTCATCTTGGAACCTTGAAAAATCAATTTTTTCAAAAATTTATTTTATTATTATTTGTCTCTCTTTTAAAACTATTTTTAAAACAATTTTTGTCTAAAAACATTTTGTTTTGACTAACGAGTTTAATTTTCGAAATATTCTGGTGTTTTGTTTTAAGTGCCTCATCTTGTATAAATATAATGCATCCATTTGTTTAAGGGCTGGTTGTTCCAGCTTCAGATAAACTGTGGTAATTTACCTATTGGATAAATAAAAGAATAAGAGAATAAGACAGTACAAGAGAATAAGGCCCGATATTTACATCAACGTTACTTTGATTTTAAGTAAGATTTAAAACTTTTTCTATCTCTGTCTTTTTTTAGCTTTAAAATGAGACAGATAGAGTTTTAAATCTCACTTAAAATCAAAGTGACATTGATGCAACTGGACCTAAGAGAATAAGATAGTAAGCTGAAGTTTACCGAAAAGTGGAACAACTCAGCCTAAATATAGCAGATTTGATATTCAAATTTATAACAAATATGAATCGATGTTGGAAAGTAATGCATTTCTTGTAATACTGTTATAGTTGTAATACTGTTATTGTAATCTTTTTCCATGTAATGAGAATACTTGTCGTTACATTTTTACAGTAATAGTAACGAAGTCGTTTCTTTTGTCATTACTTCAGTTCCCTATTATCTTCATCTGTTTAATAGATGACA
>NW_017259498.1:144980-150407 GCF_001594045.1 Atta colombica | reverse complement strand
AAGCCAATCAATATATGAAGTCGTATAAGGCGCGTTCAATTGAACAATATGTTGTTAATAACGGAATAATACTGAAGAAATCACCTTTGATCTATTTCCATTTGTCGCAGTCAAGTTTTCAGTGAGACAACAAACAATACACAGCAAAAGGATGCAACTCGAGTAAAAATACATACTCGAGCCAACACTTGATGCCGATGACAGTTTAAATATTTGACGCTTGATTAATCGTATATACGCGTTTCATTCACCATGTTGTCGTAATATGTCTAGACAGTTGAACAAAGGACTTTTGACGTATTTCTGACGTATTTGTTTGACGAAAAGCGCGAGTTCATAATTTCGAACTTGCAAATAGAGTCGCGCGCAAGAATAGATCGAGATGTTGCTATATGTATACATATATTTTAATGTTTCTTTAGATATACATTATTCTTATGTATAAACATTTAATGTATGTATAATATATTATATATTATATATTATTATATTAATATATCGTTATGTGTTATACTTATATCACATATGAATAAAAAAATTAAAAATTTAATTTACTTAATAATCTATATTGTAGTTATTTAATCTCATTTTAAGAAAAATTAAGACATTTTGATCTAAAAAATAATTTTTTTCAAAATTAATTTTTTTTAATTTAAGTTAATTCAATATTGACTTAACTTACATTAAGTTAACTTTTTATTCTTTCAACTTTTAACTTAACTTTATTAATTTTGTAAAGCCATTAACTTTAACTTTATTCAATTAAAAAAAAAACATTAACTTATTCAACCTTGCTCAGAATGCATTTCGATCATTCATTATTATTACTAAAAATTTGTAATACATACACTATATAATGTGAATTATAAGTTTTCAATATTGGTAGTGAATGTTGGAATGTTGCATTTTTAATTTTAACTTTAATTATAACGGTAATTATTTTTATTTTTAAAATGACGTTCTCAACTTATGATGTAAGTAATATATAAAAAGATAATACAGAAAAGTGAATTTAATCAATTACCGATTAAATGAAGTATTTCCAGGCCATTAATAAAATTATAAATCTTTCGCATAAAGCCTTCCATGAAGATTACTTCGGATAAACAAATACACATATATTTCAATTTCGTAGGAAATGCTTGCATTTCTGAGAAGTCATGCAGTTGCATCGCAGTCGAAAAGTCCAGTAACATATGTGTTAAATTTGGACACTTATTAGCTAATTCGTGAAGAACCGTATGAGTGATCAGTTCGATCGGTAATTCGATGTACCTCAATGAAGGTCCAAAGCGTACGCTGGAAATTTTAAGTCATCATTGTTTTATATAATAATATCGTAATTTCGCGTCTAAAATAAGAATGGACTTTGTTCTTTCATGTCTCTTTAAATATTAATATCTCAAATAAATATTTTCACGATTCTGAATCTGGTTTTAATAACAAGATCTTCAGATAATTCGACATCATTGCGATAAGTGCCAAATGTTTGTCTAAAATTATTTCTATGATTATCATACACTAAACGATTAAGAGACACTTAAGAAGCGTGAAGATTATATTTTTTCTCTTACCTGATTAAATGTAACAAATTTTCTAGAGAGCTCACATGAAGCCCACTTACTTCCGGTCTTAGGGACACATGCTTCCAGAGACGCGTATCATACGCGATTTGTCGCCAGCGTTTGCAAACTCGAGCAACTCTGCATATCTCGCGGTGCGAAAGGTAGCAAAAGACATTCAAAAGAACTTTGTCCGGCAATTTTTCTATCGTCTGTAGAGAAAAGACATTTTATTTATATCTACAAAAATCAATGGTGTATTATTAATTATGTTATTCAGAATTATTTAGAAAATTGAGAAACAAATTAGGAAGTCTCTTAAAGAAATTTAATAATATTCGTAATTCCGTGCTTAAAATAAGAAATAACTATAATAACTCTAAAGTTATAAATTCTAAATAAGAATACCTATAATTATTAATATTGTCTTTAATTACTTATTTTGAATATTGAAATATGTTATTTATTTTAAATATTAACAATACCGTTAAAAAATATGTTATATTCAAAATAAATAATTAGCTACTAATTAATTTAATCACAGTATTAAATTTCTCTAACATTCGTATCAGATTAAAAAATGAAATTGAATTTAACTAATCAGAAGAAAGAAAATCAGTATCAAATTCAAAATACTTTGCTTTCATCAAATCCGATCTCAAATTTCTAATTTGATATGGATGTAAGGAATGACATCGATCAAATATCTTTATAAGTTAAATCAATTTATGTAATTTTGTATTCATGTTTTTATGTGCATTATTAATATGTAACATTTATACACATTAACGCAATTTCGAAGTGAATTGAATGTATGATGTAAATACACTATTCGTCGAATTTGCCTTTTCCGTTAAATTAAGCTATATTTATCAATTTTGGACCTCAATTTTGATTCTTCTTTCCATAGAATCCTTATACAAATATATATATCGAATGATTTAATGTTTAATACTATGTGCTAATTTCATTTCCTCGATAAAGATTCTGAAATCTGTTGCGAGATTCTCTAAACTTTTATCGACAATTGTCACTATCATTGCAGCCAATGAGAGTCGCGCTTTCTTCCAAGATTGTCCTGCCATATTATAGCAACATCAATAAATCATTTAGAGAATACCCGCTACTGATGTGTGAAGTAAATGGATTCAAATAGTCATACGAAAAATAGAAGATCAAACGATAATACATCGGTGTTAAATAAATTAACTTACAGTACGACTTTTAGCGGCGCCGCCTTCAGAAACGTACATCTGAGACGTTTCTAAGGCAATCTGACCCCAAACGTCCACACCACCAAGATCCATGATGCTACTTCTTTTAATGTTAAATCAAAATGAAGACGTTTGGCTTCGTGATAATTTTCTTCACGTATACAGTCTACTTTTTCTCTCCGATAAATTAGATACTTAAATCTTTATTTTTCGGTTTTTACTACTTTATGTTGCAAGGTCACCTCTATTTTTTTTTGCTGTTAAACGTCACCATACGATTGCTTATTTCATCATAATTTTTGCAAAACAAATGTTATATTAGGATTTTCAATTCGTACACTTTGATGTTTTTAAATGAACGAAAATTTAATAAGCGGGAGATATTACTGTTCGCAGTTATACGCGATTTGTTGGAATCGCGACACAACAGACAGAATTCGGGGAAGCTTATACTACAAGTCTTCAGCAGAGTTTTAATCGGATCGCGCTTGCGCGTCGCCCTAAATATAAGACTTGGAAGGCTTGCTTGCACTTTATTTTAAACCCCACCGCTATCCACATCTATTCGGAATACTAAATTTTACATTTTTAATGAAATTTATATTTCCTGATAAAAAATCAAACTTAAAATGATCATTTTATTTGCAATTGATCATATCGATCGATTGGCGATCGATTTTGTAGATTTTATATAAATACATATTTTGTTTATCAGTGGAATAAAAAACTGTGTTTACATTCTTGACGTATTTTACAGTATGCATGGTATTTATACATATAATATAATTATATAATATCGCGCATAACTTATTAATATGTGTCCGTCAAAAGTTCCGGGCCAGCTGAATATTTATAATAATGAATTTAAAGCTGAATAGTTCGGAAAATATACATTTCTGAGAAAAATGTTTTAAACAAAAATTGTAGGGTTTAAAAAGATCTATTTAATGATCTTATCAGTTTGATCTTGGGTAGTGTTGCCAATGTTAGATCATCACATCGATTTTTTTTAATTGGACACTTTATTTTTGATTCCAGAATTTAATAGTCAATGTCAACAGCTTTTTAAAACACTAGAATAAAATTCATCTTAAATTACTTTAACTTTTTTGAGTTATAACGCTTGAAAGTTACAGTACCGCCATTATTAGTACTACCTAAAGTCGTCCGACCGACGACTATGATCTTTTGAATGTTGTTCAGGATCATGCTCTGAATAATATTTGTTAAGAACAAGATCATTGGAGATTGTTGCTCTTATTTTCATTTTTGCACTAAAAATTCATTTTTGCGTAAAAATGAAAATAAGAGAAACAATCTTCAATGACCTTGATCTTAACAAATGTTATCCAGAACTTTTAGCAAGCACTGTATAATTTTTATGTATATAAATAATTCATCATTTATATAATTATCTTTTCTGGAATATATATATAATTTTTTGTACGCAGAATTCATATACGCAGAATATATCTATAAATATATATTCTAAATATTTTTGGAAATTTTGTAATAATTACACTAGTTGTAATAATTACACTCTTGACATGCTCATAAAAGCTAATACCATTCGGAAGAAACAAATTGGCATTAAATTTTGTATTATTTAACATTTACAGAGTACATTATTAAACCTGTAGTGTCAAATTTAATCTAATGTAAGTCGCTGTTTAATCTAATGTAAGACATTGTTCCTATTCAATTATATTTTCATTTTATACTAAAATAATAGTTATATCTGACACTGTACATTATTAATTTATCATTGCGAAAATTGCAAAATGGTAAAAGATTTTCGATTGAATTTAGTCGCTTTATCTACACAAAAGCGCTTACGGCAAAAACTTACAAAATACCCTATGTATATGTATATACAGGGTGTCCCATAAGTTTTTGCCAAGCACTAAACTGAGTCAAAAAATCCTTTACCATTTTGTAATTTTTGCAATGGTTAACAAAATAAATTAATTATTAAAAATCGTTAAATATTAGTTTTTAATGATTTTTTACTCAAATCAACGTTACAGAAAAACAGCAAAAAAACAAAAATTATTTATTTTCTTTTCATAGAACAAAATATAAATATAAGAACTTTTTCAGAATTTTTTGTCAATTTTTTAGTATTGTATTTTTTTATTTTTACCAACATGAGAAAATATGGTATTAAAAAATTTTGAAAAAATTCTGAAAAAATTTTAAAAATTATGAGAAGAAAATTAAAAAATTTTTGTTTCTCGCTGTTTTTCTGTAAAGTTGATAGTATTTGAGTAAAAAATTATTAAAAATCAATTTAGCAATTTTTAGTAATTATTATCTTGTTATTACAAAAATTTGGAAACGGTAGAAGTCTTTTCATCGTCTTTTAATCCGTTCTATCTACACAAGAACGCTTGGCAAAAAATTTCGGGACACTTTATGTAAGTATATTAGATTGACAAGAAAAAAATATTTTCTTTTTTAATCATTCTCTCAGCTCGAAAGCTTCCATTTTATATCAAAAGAACATCCCTAAATTTTTATTAAAAAGTATTAAGGTTTAGAAGTCGCTAGTTACGATTTTTAAATCAAAGTTTCGATTTTCCTTAATTATATGTTTAACTTGGTACAAAAATATTGGATATTAAAAATAGGATGTAATATATATATATATA
>NW_017259498.1:128139-144633 GCF_001594045.1 Atta colombica | reverse complement strand
TAAAAGATTTGATATCAGATAACCACCACAATATCTTATAAAAAATTAAAAAATTAAAAAATAAAATTCAAATAGTATTATCAAATAATATTATCTTTAATTTTTATACAATATTTGGATGTTGCCTAAAATTTACAAAGCTTCATTATGTATAATTAGTTGTAAGTGACGATTTTATTTATCCGATTAAAAATGATTTTACTAATTGTAGCAAGAATTAAGCATTAAAAAAATAATATATATAAATTATACTAACACTAAAAAAGTAATAAAATATTAAAATGATACTTTAGATTTATTAAGCTCAATACTGTAATCAACTTGGCACTCAAAGTGTTATTAAACTTCATACAAATGTATCTATAGGTGATATTATATAAATTCAACATTGAATTATTCGCGAAATATCCTTCCATGTACTTTTGGCGTAATGATTGGCACGATTTCAATATACACTTAATGACTCATCAGCAACAGGTTACACGTCGCGTAATTAAGAGGCTTGAGTTTCGTGTTGACCAGCGAAATTTGTGATTTATAATACTAATTACACACCTAGAAAGCTAAATTATCTTTAATCGGGGCATTGAATTATAACAATAGAATCTGTCGATTAATGATCAGTTTATTATCAAGGAAGCTTAATATAGATAACCGTTTTTAAATATTAATTTATTAAATTGTGAAATAAAAATAACGCAAAAGATACTGAATAAAAACTGAGAAAAAAATGACCTTTTCTACGTCACATTATCGTAATAATAGAATAGATTCTTGAAACATATCGATCAAAATCTTATTTTTTACGCACGCACGCATGCATGCACGCACGCACACGACATGCATGTCATACATGTATACTTATTCATGTGCTACTTGGGAATAATACATAATATTTATGTTAACAAATTCAATTTTTTTAGCGCTTTATTGTTAACGATTTGTAAGCGCTTAGGTTATATATCAATTTAAAGAAATCGTATTGTAAAATATGAAACCATTAATCGGATCAGATAATTCTTTATTTCCCGACGTTATTAAACTCTTTTAATACATACGGAATTGTATCAAGCCATTTAACACTAGAATACCGATCATAACAACATTTCTCTCTAGGACGAAAACATGAAAAGTACAAAAATTTCTTTATTAAGGGATGCTGGAATTATCAACGAAGCGTTATTTCGTATTTCTCAAATCGTTTTGTTTTCCTTATACAAAATAAAAAATCTTTCTCCAGAAAAAACGCAAATACCTTTGAAAAAGTACAAATTAGTATGAAAAAAATCCCCCAAATTAGTATGAAAAAATCCCTCAAAATTGTAAAACAGTTTTTTGTTAGCATATAGGTTCGCTTCCTTCACATTCTGCATAAATGAATGCAAGGATAATCCAAACAAAAAGTACTTTCCCATATTTTATTTGCGTAATTTATAAGAATATCATGAGATCTTCAAATTATGATTTTGAAGCTTACAAGAGATTTGAAAAGTACGATTTGAGTGTACACAACCTCGTATATGTGATATATAGGATGTAGTAGAGCAAGAAATGTACGTAACATTTTACTTAATGTTTTTGCTAATGTAATGTTTTAATTAATGTATGTAACGTTTTCTTGATATAATATTTTATTTGGAATTAAAAATCAATTTTATCAATATCGATCAAGTTTGGTCGTCGCTCCCCCCAGCATTCTCTTAACTTCAATAATAAAAATTTTCACATTTCTGCCCTAGAGAAGAATGTGAAAAAAATTACATACTCAATGTCTTAGAACAGAAATAAAAAATGATTTACAGATCTTTACAAATATTTAAAAATATTATTTTTAAAAATATCTGTTATTTATAAGATTGAAAAATATCGAAAAAGGTGGCAAAATTTCCTTTGAAAAAAAAGTTGCACAAAAGTGTCTTTATAACTTCACTTTATATCTCATATGTCACCGGCGATTCTGAAAATAATTAAATGATTACATTGATATAAAAACTCAGAAAATCAAAGATTTATAAAGTCTAATATTTTATAACTTATAGTTTTTGTCTAATAATGTTTTTTCAACTATTTATATTTTATAATTTATAGTTTCTATTTTAAGGGATTTTCAATCTCAAAAATTCAAAATAATTTCTTTAAAATCTTCTAACGTAATAAAATATTTTTGTATGATTCAGATTTATGAAGCCCTACATACGAATTTCAACAAAATCTACAATCACATTCAATTGTCTACAATTTATTCACATTTGTTTATAAAAAATAACTTTGTTCATCTTCTAAAAACATTCGTAATTAAGTAAAAAGTTCTCATACCCTTATGTATATTTTCTTTTTAATTACATTCCATCATTTGTCTACATATGTCTATACATAATTGTCATTTGTTCAACTTGCAAGACCAAGTTATAAATAAATTTAAAATTTAAAAATTAAAAATTCGTTATGATATTTGTATGAGTTTAATATCTCTAATTTACATACAGGATTCGATTATTCACGATTTATCTACGTTTGTTCATAAACAATTGTTTGTCAATATTTATTTTTAATATTTTGTAAAATATTTATAATGAATGAAAATTCATGCAACTTTTGTCACATTACAAGTATCCTCAATTTAATTTTTTAACCAATAATAAGATTATAAATAAGACCGTTTATATTAGATACATTATTTTAAATATGAAGTGCGACTATGGTCTGAATGTTAAGATATTGAACTATTATATATATTCATTTAAATGAATTAATTTTTTAAATTATGCATATAAGTATTGGGTTATCCGGAAAGTTCGTGCCGATTTTGAAAGAAAATTGAAATGCAGAAGTTTTAATTTTAGTATATTTATTAAATTTAAATCTTTTGCGGCACGAACTTTCCGGACAACCCAATATAAGATGAGAGAGTACAATGAGAGAGTACCTACAATTTTTTAAAGAAAACCGATTTTTGTTCTATTTGCAAGAGAGTAACACAAAAATAAACAAATAGAAATGTTTTTTACTGATTATATAAATGAATATTATATATACAGTGTGTCCCAAAATTCGAAGATGATATTATTGCAGTGTAAATTTCGTAAAAATTAAATAATAAATGTGTAAGCCATTTTTTTCATAAAGTAGTGTTTTAAATATAAATATTTAAATATAAATATTTAAAGTTTGAGTAATCATAAACATCGATTAAAAAATCATCCGTATTAGTGTCTGAATGAATACATCTAATATTCGAATAAATGAATAAAAAATGAAGAATATCTATTCGAATACATGTATTTTTTATTTGTCAAAAAAATGAAAAAATATTTTTTCATTTCATTTGAATAAACATTTTTTAAATATGATTACGAATATTTTCGTTTTCGCATTTATTTCTACTCTCTATTATCTATACATACCAGGTATGTAAATATGAAACTGGAATTTACCAATAGATGGCCATAGCTGTCAATGTAGTTGCCGTTGTCAGACGGCGCCATTGACGCCATTTCCTTGTTCTGACATCTGACAAAGATTTTCAACTCACAACAATACAAGTTTCATACAACAGTATAGTTATATTTATATATTTGTAATAGCGTTGAAATGTCGAATTTTATGCCTGGAAACTACGGCTATTTGCGGACAACATTGATTTTCTGTTACCATTTGAAGAAAACTGCTGCAGAATCGCATCGAATGCTTGTCGAAGCTTACGATGAGCATGCTCTTGTAAATCACAGTGCTATGAGTGGTTTAAAAAATTCAAAAATAGCGATTTTGACGTGAGAAACGAAGAACGTGAAAAATCACCGAAAAAGTTTGAAGACAGCGAATTGCAAGCATTGTTGGATGAGGGTGACACTCAAACTCAACAATAACTCATGGATCAATTGAATGTGACATGAAAAGCCGTCTCATACGTTTGAAAATGGGAAAGATCTAGAAGATGGGAAAATGGATTCCACATGAACTGAATGAAAGACAGCAGGAAAACCGAAAAACCACTTGCGAAATGCTGCTTGCCAGGTACAAAAGAAAGTCATTTCTCCATCGAATTGTGACTAGCGATGAAAAATGGATATATTTTAAGAATCCTAAGTGTAAAAGATCATGGGTAACTCCAGGCGAACCATCGACATTGACTGCAAGGCCAAATCGCTATGGACGGAAGACAATGCTCTGTGTTTGATGGAATCAGAAAGGTGTGATCTATTATGAGCTGCTAAAACCTGGCGAAACCGTTAATACTGAACGCTACCGACAACAAATGATCAATTTGAATCAAGCTTTGTATGAAAAATGACTGGAATATCAAAAAAGGCGATACAAAGTGAGATTTTGCTGATAATGCACACACAAAACTGGTCAAGGAAACGATTGAGGCATTTGGTTGGGAAATATTTTCGCATGCGGCTTACTCACCAGACTTGGCTCCGTCCGATTACCACTTATTTGCATCGATGGGACACGCACTTGCTCAGCAGCGCTTCACTTCTTACGAAGATGTACGAAAATGGCTAGATGACTGGTTTGGCAAAAGAACAACAATTTTTTTGGCGTGGCATCCACAAATTGTCAAACAGGTGGAAAAAATGTATAGCTACCGATGGACAATACTTCGAATAAAATATTTTTTATCATTTTCATGCAATAAACGTGTAAAATAAATTTATTTTTGTTTTAATTTAAAATCATCAATGAACTGGTTATAGTTAAAGAGTAACGATTGCTTATTGGAATTTACTTTAAAACAGCTAGATTTTTGTTTGAATATTTAAATAAATATGAATTAAATTAATATTCTTGTTAAATAATCGTAGTTTTTTGTGTGTATGTGTGAATAAATATTTTTGAAAATTCAAAATTTTGAATGAATATATATGACATTTTTTTAACGTGAAAATTTGGAATAAGTACAAAGTAGCTCAATTTAATTTAGTAGCTACATTATAAATTTTTGTATTTATCGGACACACACTACATTCCGTATAATTATGTGATCATATGTGTACAGTAGCAATATTTTGATTAGTTCGGTGATCGCGAAATGTTCAATTCTAATCATTTCATACTTTCAGATAAATAAACTTTTAATCAATGTTTATTATTAGTCAAACTTTAAATGCTTATACTTAAACCCTATTTTATGAAAGTAAAGACGATTTACACTTTTATTACTTAATTTTTCAGAACGTTTCAGGCTGCAATAATATTTTCCTTGAATTTTAGAATACACTATAATGTTTATTTGTATAATTAGTAAAAAGCATTTCTGTTTGTTTATTCTTGTTGTCTCTCCTTACAAAATACAATAGATAAAAATCGGTTTTCTTTAACCTATTAAGGATCAAGAAATTTTTTTTCTCAAAATTTCAAATCCTTTGAATGGCAAATTACTATACTCTTAAAGAGCTTACTTACCAAAAATTTTTTCCCTGGATCGTTTAGACAGGGGGAGGAGATGGTCGATTTTACGATCATTGGTCCAATACAATGTAAAAAGTTGATCTATTTTTTTTGGTCGAAAAATCGATCAGTGGTCTTTAATGGGTAAAGTAGTTATAGGCATTCTTACCTCTCTCATATATGTATATTATAGTTAAAAAAATTAATTTGATGATACTTGTGGTGTGATAATAATTACTGATAGTGATTTCTCGCACATTATATATATTACATTATATTATTACATTATATATTTTATAAAATAATTAATTAAACAATAATAATTATATAGGACTTTCAATCTCTAAACTATATACAAATCATCTAACATAATCAACTAATATAAATCATCAACTAATGAGAGTCAAACAAACGATCAAGCAGATGATCAAGCATAAGATCTTAGAGAAGACGAAATTACTCTGTAGATAAATGTCTTCTTTATTTTGAACATTTCAATTCACTTTGGAGTTTTTCTCAGCAATATAGATATATATAAAGCTCACATATCCAATAAGATTGTGTCATTTACAAATTGCCAGAGATGATAATATTAAATTTCAGTAGATAGAGAGCGTGTCAAGAAGATTTGATACATAATTATTCGCAAGATTACATTTGTATAAAGAATAACCGATCGGCGTTTAAACTGCGCGAGAATTGATGAGATAAAGGAACTAAACTGAAAATTGGCTGGAAGTTGTAAATAAATTCCAATACTGTTCTATGTAATGTAGAGGTAAATATACTCACGAGAGCAGTGACGAATTTGTTTAACTCTTCATTTATTTATAACTTAATTTTGCAAAGTGAACAAAAGACAATATTTGCAGATATGCATACATATGTGGACAATGTATGTAATTTAAAAGAAAATATACATAGGGATAGGCACTCTCTCTCTCTCTCTTCTCTCTAGAATTTTTTATTTATTTATAACTTTTTTGGAGAGTCAAAAAATTATTTTTTATGGATAAATGTGGACAAATTGTGGACAATCGAATGCGATTTAGATTTTGTCAAAATTCGCATTTAAAGTTGTCCTACTTCATAGATCTTACGGAGTCAGTTCAACACATCAAATTCTCACACCTATTCTCTATACGATTAGAGTTACTTAATTAAAATCTTTTTGTTGATCGGAATTATTTTATGAAATAAAGACTGGCTTACATATTATGAGATAAGTACAATATACAGAATGTTTGGAATTTAAATATAAAAACTTCGGGAGTATAGGGAATCGATAAACTAAGAAAAAAAATCCTGTAGAGATGTGTTCATTTTTGCTTCGTTTTGGAGAAAATGCAAAAAAAGATAAAACGTTGCTTCGTTCTCACACTGCCTCTAAAGTATTAATTGAACTTTTTGCATAGTTAATTTGTCTTCCTTTTCTCTTCAGGTTGGAAAAAAAAGAGAAAAGATAAACCGTGCAAGATAAAAAGAATTTCGGATAAAAAGAACAGGCCTATTATCGTCGCTGAAATTGTGCACGAAAACAATAATAATAATTCCGTTTTCAGATGAAAACTTTTTTTTTTATTTTTTTTTGTTTATATTTTTTTCCTCTCTCTTGTAAATTCATCAGAAGTCATCGAGTGAATTACTCCTGTGACAATATATCACGTACATATTCTAACGTTGAATGTGTTGATATAGTTTTCGTGTATGACTTCTACGACAAGAGATCAACATTTTGAATAATATCTACATTAAGCAAATAAATAAATACAATGTAAATAAGTGAGAAAGTACAAAAATGAAAACTATGTTTTTTGTCTTTTTTACGATTTTCTCCAAAATGAAGCAAAAATGAGTATATCTCTATAGGACTTTCCTCTTAGTTTATCGATTCCTTACACTCATATTGGAATGTTAAACAAATTCTGCAAAAGAGATCAATAGTAAAAAAGTAATAAATTAATAAAATAAGATTTTAAAATTAGATTAAAATATTGTATGAACATTGAACAAAATTTATTAATACAATAAGAAGGAAAAGAAAACTTTTATAAATGGTCAAGCTGGATCTTAAACTGTTTAAATAATACTGTGAATTTATATATTATCTATCATCTTAAATTGTGTCCCAAATTGTTTTTTTTCTCTTAAAATGTAAACCAGATTGAATTGAACTACAATAGTAACATCACAAATTAAATTGCCTAGCAATTTAATAATTTGATGCTCATATTATAGATCTTATAAAGATCTTGATAATGCTGAACATATTAAAATCTAATATTTTTTTATTGCAAAAAATATTACCTAGAAATTTTCTTTAATATTGTTTATTTACATAGTCTGAAAAAGATTTCTACATATATTACATTTCTACATATATTACATTAAATAAAATTTAATGAATTTTAATAAATATTTAGGCTGTACTTCCGATATTATCAACTTAACGATATTATTAAAAATTTATAATTTTTTTATTATATGAATATTTTTATTACTACAAATTTATATTTTCGTCTAAAAGAGAGAGAAGAGAGAGAAAGAGAGAAAAAAATCACGCATAAAAGTGATAACATTTTTGTCATGAAAGCGAAGGAGAAAATTCATAGCTATCTTTTAAAGTAGGTATTACAAAATATTTACGATTTAATGTGTTACTTTTTTGATCGTATGATGGATTCAAATGATCAAAATTACCGTCGGTTTTCCTCGATGCGTCATGCTAAATTCTTCCTTGGATATTGCGCTGACGTGCTCCACGGCTAATTGTGTCCAAGTAGTCATTGTTAGAGCAAATAATTTTACTGAACGAAAACTATATGAATATAACTAAAAACAAATTTGAGTATGTTCGCGTTTGCGTTCCTCGCGTGAAATGCACCGATGGTTCATACGAGAGAACCGAAAATTGATCCCGACTAGTCAAGCGGATCGGCGTTTGACTGTCCTAAGAGAGTCAGCAGTTGCGACTGAGTTAATTAGTTATAAATAAAGGCAAGCAAACAGGCAGGTAGGCATCAGGCCAAAATGGGAAGACCTATTGACATTCCCCAACAGCATTGATGTGACAGCTCGCTACGTAGAAAAGAAACATGAGTAAATGTCGATTTAAATATCGCAAAATTTCCTCTTAATTGGCTGAATCAATTGGCCAGATAGCAATTGATTTCATGGATGATTTTCGCGGGAAAAAGATAAAAAAAGATTTGTATGTCATGCATACATGGAAAAAATAATTTTATTAAAATATCTAGAAATTTAACTACATAGATATACGACATAAAAGTAATTATGCTGGACTATAAAAATAATTATGTAAAACGTTCAAACTAAAGTGTTAAAATTTTTTGCAGCTCATCACGTTATTTTGGTGACTGAATGTAATTATTTTCAGATCTGTACATGAAAAGGACGATTTTGTTTAAAAATGTAGCTAGATGCAGATCTAATTTTCTATCTGTTCTTTATCGAAGGACTTTTTGAACTGATACATACCGGAATAAGTTTAAACAAATATACATATTTCACTTCAATTTATTGTTCATGTATCAATTTAGAGAATTCTTCGATAAAGATGAAGTCTTTTGTTGGATCATCAAAATAATTATATAGAACTCGAGCTGATTATTAAAATATCAAAACTTTTTACAGCATTGTTATCAAGCTTGTTCTTACATAATTATTTTGATCAGTTCAACATAATTATTTTTAGATTTATGCAAAGAATGGTTTTGTTATCGATATCAGACTCTTCACTCTCTTTATTTCTGCAAAGTCGCAGATCGTTGGATCTGGACACAATCACATTAAAAAAGATTTAAATGAATGGGATTTCTTTTCTTTTTTTTTCTGAGAAGGCAAATTACTAGAACTTTAGTCTCTAGTCCATTTTATATCCTATTGTTGTATAGTACTGTAACCCCCCCTTAGTAAAATGGGAACTTTATTCTATTGAAAAAAAAAGAAACTAAAGAGAAAAAAAGAAAGTTTTGCTATATTATATCTAAAAATTTACAGATTTGAAAATAATTTTGTTATATTGCCAAATACTTATGTAGGACGCTCAAATTGATTATTAGAATGTCAAAATTTGTTAGCATTGCTCATTATATTCGAAATTGCTATATATGTAATTATTTTAATGATTTAACAAACTTATTTTCAGATCTATATTTATACTGAAAATCGAGTTTCTTTGCATTAATCAGGATTCAGATTAAAAATAATCAAATCAAAATTTTCTGATTAAATCTATTATAATTTTAGCAGAATTCATATTGATGTGATAAGAATTTTCTGATTTATTCATTTTTAACTAAATTTTTTTTAGTGTAGCTATAATTAATTATTACATATTTCAATAAAAAAACTGTTTATTTCCGCTTGCAATCTGCAGCTTCGAGTAAATGTGAAATTAAAATTCATAACCTTCAATTATTTAAATTGAATTAATTATAAATTCTTTCCGATTTCATAAAGTTTAGAAGATGCAACAATTTCATCGATTTTTTTCTCTTTTCTAATTGAACAAGATAGATCATTGATGTAACAAAAATAAATTCGCTTACCGTATTAGGACGCCTTATTATCTTTTCGGAATCATCTCCCTCGAAGGCGTTCAGTTGTTGCAGCGCAGCCTCCACACTCAGCACATTCCAATTCGACATTCTTCGCATGTCCATGACGACAAGATTATAGAGATGAGATAATTGATTAGAAAAGAATCGCAAGGTGCGAATTGCAAAGAATGGGAAACAGATAAGCAAGAAGCAATTTTCACACTATTATTTTGTAAGCCATCTAGCAATGATGAATACATAAAGATGTTTGTCAATGCTTTATTAATTATGCAAAGGGAATTTAAAACGGATCATGAAAATCATGACATCACAGTTTTTTTTACACTTATTATAAAATTCCCCATAACACTTGAAAGATCAAAACGTAAACTTATGAATCGAATAGTAGCTTTTTGCAAGGATCTCTGTATATATTATTTAAGAATTGTACTAAGATCGGAAAAATACACGTTCTCAATTCTCGAGCACGATCTTTTTCCACTTTCGCGAGGCACAATAACTTATCCGCCAGGATACACGATCGCAGAACTATTGTGTCGCAGCCACCGTCACAAAACTTTGGTAGATTTGATAGAATAATCTTGATTTTTTATCCAATTCTGACTTTTTCGTGCATCTAGCTTATTAGTCGAGAACGGGCGTCATTTAATAGATGAAAAGTAGCGTACTCAGTCATCTTGTCGTGATGTTCGTGTAGACGTCCGTCTGCGTTCTGCGAGTTGGAGGAGAAAAATTGTAACTAAAATTATCGCGTGTTTCTCGCCGTTTTCTCAAAATAGACTCACTGGAGTGCTCCGCGAGCACAAGCATCTCGTGCAAGCGAATCATTCGAGCGAGAAGAGACACCGATGTACATTTTTTATATGCAATCCGCCAAGAAAACAGATGTTCGTTTTACATCATGAAAATGAAACAATGGATCGCTCGTATGTGCTCCTTCCATATAAAACATTGGTCGTAATTTTTATCAAAAACTAATTATATAGCTTTCCCATTCACATATGATTACGATATCTTTAAATATGAAATCACATTTAAAATTCAAATATGTAATCTTTTAGTTTTTCCAAAATTATTAAGTGATAATATAAAAAAATACAAAAAGAATAACACAAAAATGTAGAAAGAAAAAATCATTCAATAAATCTGTTATCATTATCATACAGATAATGAAATATCAAATAAATATGCTTAGTATTCAAAAATATATTGCAACTAATGAATATACTTCAATACATTGTCTGCGCCAAGAGGTAAGAGTATGATTCACTTATGACTCATATAGTACCTATATATTCTAGGAGATAAAAGAGATACATTATTTTTTCCTTTTTTACACGTCACGTATTAAGTATCAAGTAAGCGAATTTCCTGTTGACCGAAATCCAAGTGGAAATCCCTTGGCATCCTGCCGCGCTAACTTGATTAATTAAGGCCGATGTAGTACGTAATAAGTATAAGATACAACAATTGAGATACGTATAAACGTTTCGATTTAATAGCATATCAAAGATAACTTTTGTTCTTCTAAATTATTAATGCATCATCGAGATTCTTTGATAGTTTGGAGAAAGCACCAAATGGTCTTGGAGGTAGGTCATATTTTCAAGTAAAATTCTTCAATCAATTAAGGCTATCTAAGAGATAAAGATCCTTCTCGCCGCTTTATCTCAAATACTAGAATAGTATAGTACGAAGGTAATTAATGATCTTATTGTTAACTGCAAATTTAACAGACAGATTTTTTATTAGATTTGTCTTAAAAATAAACAGTAAAATTAAATAATATTATAGAATGAAATATACACGAGATTTTTGTATATAAAAAAGAATTACCTCCAAAAATATTCACTGTATGTTTCTATCAAAAAAAAAAGATAAGAAAGATGTTCTCTTTAGAACGGGATAAAACCTATTCTAAATACACATACTGGTATAATACTAATTTAATTCCCACATAAACTATATTCGACATGCATTCGATACAGGCAAAGTCTGTCAAATTCATGTTGTCAGGAATAACAATACACAAAAGTTAGACTATATAACTGATTCATATGAGTTTTAAAGATATAAGTAAAAAATAAAAACAGGAACTTTTGTTATTCCATCCATGAGTTTCTTTGAGAAGGTTTAAATAACTTCATAAATATATTTTTGGCAATGATAATAATCAAAATCTTCTATTAAAAAGAATTCTGCATTATTTGCCAAAATAATTTTGTTAATTACGTATAATATCAATAATTTATACTTTTTGGAAAGGAATAATAACAATTAACAATTTTAATAAGTTTATCTAGACCTTTAAACTGTTCTTATATGAATAAATCAAACAATTAAGAAAAAAGATTCATAAATGATCATGGCTAGATTTTACAATAGTATTTAATAATATTTGTATATAGGGTACTCTGGGAAATAAAGGTCCTCGGGAAAAAAAGTCCATTCTTTGTATCTTGTAATACATTCATTTAAAAATTCTGCTACACCATTCGTCAACTAAGAGTAGAAATCTTACGCTACATAGTTCGTTGCCGCTTGGTAATTGTCAGAAAACTTATATGGACGTGCGTTTGAGAGCCAAAAAATAAAATATTAGTGTCGTAGTTATTTTGGTCTGAAAGGATCATTTTTATACACTAGATATTTATGAATCTTATTCTATTGTTTTAATAGTGTGATTACTAAAACGGTGATTTTTATTATACTTTTTTAATAACAAAAATGCTACAAAATTTATTTGTATTGTTGGGGTAAAAAGAATGTTCTTATTATCCTTAATATTGATTGTATAATGAGTCGGTAATCCTAAATCTTAGTGAAGTTGACCAATAGCTAACTTGTACGACTAATGCTGATTGGCTAACTTCACTGATTAAGGCTAAAACTTCTGATTACCGACTTATTATAGAATTATCAGTATTAGTAGTGATTTTTACACAGTAAGACTGACAATTATTCAGAATATTCGGCCTTCACTTCTGACGCGTTTTTGCATGAAATAAAAAAATTTGTGAGAACAAATTTTGAGTCGGCGAACTGAGATATTAAGCGTTAAAATTGATCTATTCAGGAAATCTGTCAAAGTGATGAAGTGTAGTGAAAATGCATTGGAAGTGAAGTCGAGTCTAATTTCATCGAAGGTGAAGGCTGCATTCTGAATAATTACCGAGAGACTTTCAATTATATTTTTACTAAAAATAATCTTATATTTTATTCTTTATGTTATAAGATTGATATTTATATTATAAATATCAATTATAATAATGTATATATAATAATTATGATAATTTTATTGTATTTTTTATTCAATTTTTATTGTATCTTTGTTATTTAATCAAAACTTATTATAGATACTTTATAATAAAAAACTCTTTAGTAAGTATCTATTTTTATCTCTTAGAATAGTTTAAACTTGATATAGAAGCATTGGCAGTTTTTATCCATTGCGTGGAATTTCTTGCCCTGCATGTCGGATAAATGCTGAATAACTTCCTCTGCAAAATTTATATCTTTTTAATGAAGGGTATATGTATACGCATACTTTTTGCTTTTGTAGTCAAAGATCTCTAGTTTCGATAAATAGTAGCACGATCTGTGTGAGTTAAATTCCTTGCTTTAGAGACTAAAATGATACTTTACCCTACATTTTAAATATATCTTTTCTTAATATTAGAATTAGGACCGAGGCAGCCAATTTGCTCTCTCGCAAAATTCAAATTATTATAACTTTTTCCAACTTTGCTTTTACGTTATATCCGTTTGTAACTTTTCATTATTTTTCATGTTCTTAATTTTAATTAAAGAATTTTTTAATTATACATATAAAATGGTTGAATTTTGATCGTTGGAGCCAATTTGACTTCTTTATCTGATTGTATTCGTACATGATTTACGATTTTATTTACAACTTTATGGCTTTAAATATTCAATAAATTAAAGATATTGTATTATATTGTTAAATATAATTATTTATACGTTCCTTTAATTCCTTTTTATTTGTTATTTATTAATAAAATATGCTTGAAATCAAAGTTTGTATGGTCCTTCTATATCAAATCCAATTCTTCTTTATTGTTGGACTTATAACGCAATCGTAAATTGAAATAATATAATAATTTCTACACAACTAAATATTCATTAGTTTGATGATAATAAATATTTAAGTTGAAATTATTATTTCAGTCTATGATTGCATTATAAGTATTAATGAATTAATAATAATTTAAATCTTAATAATTTATTAAGATTTAAATCTTAACCGGAGAAAAGTATTATATTTTCCGCAATATTTATAGGTTTTAAGTTCATATTAGCATTATCAAAATTATTAATCAACCTAATTTATGAAATTATTTCAGTTTATTATTGTGTTATAAGTTCGCCTGTAATATGCAATTCAAAAAACTGAAGAAATATATTTAACCTCTTTTGTACTCACACTTCTTAAAAGTTCTGTAATAGTCACACCAGGGCAAAATGATTCCAGTTTGCATTTAATCCGTTGGAGTATTTAATATAGATTTTATTTTTATAGTTTTTTGACGTAAAAAAATTACATAAGTACTTTAAACATTATAAAACATAGAAATACAATGGCTTTATAAAGATTTTAATTTTAACATAATTGAAAAAATCAAGGAAGTAGGGTAAAATCATCTAATATCTTTTTTTAAAGACTTGTAATTCATTTAATTTGCAACCTTAATTCCTATTTTCGTGTCAATTTTATGGGAAATATATTCAAGATTTATCACCAAAAATTAGCGACCGATAGTAACTATACTTTATTGTATATGAAATTTTTTTTATCAAAAGTGCCGATTTTGCTTATTCAAAAAAAAGATTCTTAATATGAAATACAAGGGTTTTCTTATATGAGATAGTATCTCATAACAGAAAAACTGAGGAAAAAATAAAGGTAAGCTTTTTATATACGCTTTTATTATATTATATACAAGTAGAAACAAAGAATTTGAATGTTATACATAATAATTATATAATTTTTCGATGTGTATGTATGTGAGTATGTGTGTGTGAGAAATTTTAACAATAGAATCATCATTTTTAATATTTCATTCAATAATATGCTTTATATATTGAATTGTTTATGCTCTCATATTAGCTAGGAATATAAGTATCTCATATTACGACTTCCATGCCTTGCGGTTTCATGATCACCAAATCTAATCTTTACAGTTAAACAAATCATTATATCACATATTTTCCTATTATACGACCTTACCCTATACATTTTTGAAAAATAAATTTTTTAAAAAATCATAACGTTTTTCATTTTTAATTTTTTAAATAAAAATTTATTGCTATACTCTACAGATTTGATACTTTCAAAAAAAAAATAGTTTACGACTGGTCAAGATCCCAACGCAAAAATAATATTACGCGACAGCTGCTGCGCGCACACTGACGCGTTGGGAGAAATACCTAACGTCTAGGTCTAGATACAAAGAGGTTACCTTGAACTTCAGATAAATGACAGGTCGAATCACATTTCGAAGTAAGAACTTAAAGATATATAAAGTCTCAAACGTTTATTTTGAGGTCAAATTGGCACAAAGGGGAAAAATATATATAGATATATTATTATTATTAAGCATTGTAATCTTATAAAAGTTAATCATGATCCAATTAATTACGAATAAAAGCTGATTGTGAATAAAATTCGTAAATATTTCTATTTTAAGACTTTATATTATTTGATGAGAACAGGAACATATAGATATCCAGGTCTTGAATCCATATATTTTATATAAATAATAAGAATCTTATTAGATCATATATGTGAGAATATATCCAATAACAAATAGGAAAATTAAAGGCCTATAACAACCGAAACTTTAATGCTTAAATAATTCAATGTGAATTATATTAGGTGTAGTAAAAAGAAATCCATTATTTTTCCATTCAATTTCATGCAAAAATAATAGATTTCTTTTTACTATACCTAATACATGCTTTTCGTAAAGAATCATTTGGGCCGGTTTCACCAATTACTAATTGGCCATGGAATTGATTAATCATATTTGATGTTCAATACAAAATTACCTTTTTAAAAAAAGTAAAAAAAGATGCTAAGAAAATGTGCTTCTCAAGTAAAACCTAAGTATCCAATTAATAGTAGTTTTTATTTTACCTTCAAAGATATTCTTATTGAAGGTCTTTTTAATTTTTATTCCAATCCAAATAATAGCAACTTTAATTCTCTGTCAAAAATTACTATTCCTCGAAAAAAATTAATGTATCAAATGAAAAATTAAAATCCAGATGCTACAATCTTAACCAATCAAGTTAAATTCTATCAAATTAAAAAGTAAAACGCAAGTGATACTACCTTTTGTTACTTAACTTTAATGATATGTACCATTCGTATAAAAAATTTGATATTAATAAAACTGACGTCAAGCTAAGTTCCACAAAAATTGTATGTATCATTCGTAAAAAAGATTTGATATCAACAAATAGCATGAAATTAAAATATAATTCGGATACAAAA
>NW_017259498.1:126551-128039 GCF_001594045.1 Atta colombica | reverse complement strand
TATCATAAATGTTAATTTTTTGAAAAAAAATGTTTTTACGATTTTTTACTGTTGTGTTATCTTCTTTTGTATTTATTCTCTTATATAATATTTGTGTTACTTTCGAATATATTCATCTTGTGTAAAATTAACTAAAAAATTTGAGTGCATATACTTTATTTTTTATACACTTTTTCGCAAATATATATATTTTACACTTCATGCACGTATGCTTATTTTGTACATTAATTGGTAAAATGAAATTGGTAAAATGAAAATAAAGAAACTTCACGCATTTTATTTCATTTTCTTCACAATATTTAAAGAATATTTTAAATCCAAAAATAATTTTTAAAAATTATGAGAATTAATTATAAAGTTAAGAAAAATCTTATCGCGCGATGACGACAAATAATTCAACAAACACTATAATTCTTGAATTAATGGAAATAATTAACAATCATATAACATATAATTGACATATGTTTTTATATGTGCAGTCCATTACTTAAAAGCCAAATGTTTTTAATGTCTCTGTAACAATGCTGCAAGATTTAAAATCTTACGCCGTAATATGTATCCCACGTAACATAACAGCGCTGTAAAGCGCTGAAAAAGCGATTATATGCGCTTTTTTAACGATTTATTAATGCTTTGTAAGCATTATGTGCTACTTGAAATTATATTATGCGTTCAATAAAGTCGTGCACGACGCAAACAAAAAACGATAGACGGATAACATACGCACAGACGTAAGCAAATATACAATTGCATATAATACAACACCAAAAACTATTATTGCATAAAGAATTCGATGTTCTTGATTTATTTATTAACCTCGGCCAGGAATCGAATAATAGAGTAACCTGCTTCGCAGCAAGGGCCATCATGTCAGTAGACAGGAATTGCCACGCTCCATTGCCACGGAGGGACAGTTCGACGTACGCTCTATGTCCCCAAGACATGCTCCATCAAACTCAATCATTTTTGAGTTTAAAACATCCAGCATGAGTTCAAGTCTAAAAGATCTAAAAGATCAAGATTCAATACGGGCTATTCTGTTTTCCAGTGAGGAAACAAATTTTGTCAAAATAGACAGAATGAACTTAACTTAACTTCAAACAAAGATAATGAAATGTTCGATGTCATCTGAAGAAGAGGAAGCAGTAATCCACCGATCTTGTGAGACACGAGGTGTTGTTCGCGTCACGCTCCAACATGCCCAACATGTTCCAAGTCGCGTCACCGAATATTAATATGGCGATTAGATGTTCGCGTCGCGTTAGAGCATACTCCATAGATCAATTAAGAGCACGCTCCATTTGCCTCACCTTAGAAATTGCGGCATGTTACGCACTCATGCGTAATGATTGAAAACTGTCCAAAAAAGTATTTCAAATTCATTTTGTATAAAAACAGCATTTAATAAATGCGTTTTTATAAATATAAAAATATAATATATAATAATATAATATGATATTAATAAAATAATAAAATAAAATAAAATAA
>NW_017259498.1:121800-126451 GCF_001594045.1 Atta colombica | reverse complement strand
TAATATAAATATAATTTTTATATTTATTAAAAATTTATATTTATTAAAAATTTATTTTGTATAAAAACGCTTTTCAAATAATCGAGATAACACGAAATGAAACGAGATACATGTCTGATCCATTCGAGTGGTCTCACGGATTAGATTAGGTGACATGCTCACGTGTCCTAAATCCATTCATGTTACTGAACATTGGAGTGCAACTGCTCCAACCATCACCTTATCTGTGATCCAAGTGCTCTCTGGGTTAATTTGGAGCATACGAACAAACCTACGAGACCTCTGTGAGAGAAAAGGCGGCGTGACATCATTCCTTGAGGAAGAGTAGCAGTTCTGGCAGCAATGCATGAGCTTCAATCGGTCCTAGACTCTTTGGTTGCATTCAGCAGAACATAACAGTTTTGCAACCATTTTGATGATTGCCTACTGAGATAGGACCATTCCTCTTGACGTAAAAGCATAACCTAATCAACGCGAAGAAAACTTCCAACAGTTGTAAAATAAACGTTCTGCTAAACGCAGTCATTGTCAGAAATGCGAACATCGCAGAATAAAACGTAACATTGTCAGTTATCGACGCGTTCATGAAGCAAAGCGCTTACATTTGTAATGCAAATTAATTCATGAAACAATAATAGATATAACATGAAACTAATATTAGATACAATATCAGAATGTTAAAGATGTACATACGTATGACCGATCACCGAAACACAGAATAATCGATCAGAAAATGTTTACTTCCTTTAACCGAACTCGGAATAGAAAAACAGACGACAATAGTCACATGTAAGGAAACGACAATTAAAAATTTTTTAATTACAGAACTTTCAAAGAAGAGATTAACGATTTGAACAAAAAATTAGACGTACACACACACACACACACACACGCGCGCGCGCGCGCGCGCGCACGCACGCACGCATATGTAATATATAAGAGCTAAATAAAGTGCACGATAAACTATCAAGAAAATCGACTATATGCAGAAAAAGATGTAATATCATAACAACAAAAGATATTGTGAATATTAAGAACAATCGCAACAATCCTTAGAAGCAAGAAAACGAATCACTAATATATAGAAACAGCGTAAGACCGAGAGCAACACAAGCAGAGATGTTGACAGAATGATATGTTATACGTGACTTCAAGCTTTTTCGATTCTCAATCTATATATAAATCTATTCTACATAGCTGATTGTATTAGTTTAGAATTTATTTTTTTTCACAAAAATTGGAAGAAGAAAGATAAATTCTGAGCTAGTGCAGCTAATCATATATAGATACGTTAGAAACTAATTAAACACACACACACACACACACTCGCTCTCTCTCTCTCTCTCTCTCTATCTATCTATCTATCTATCTATCTATCTATCTCTCTCTCTTTTTTTTAGTTCTTCTCAATGTTCCTTTTTTAAACTCAGACTCCATTATTTAAAACTCATTTCCTGCTTTCATCAGGGAATCCGAAACACTCAGCATATTTAAGCATTTACTATTTTATCAACTGCGACAACGACAACTGAGATAACTCTTGTTCTCATTTAAGCGTATATTGTCTTTCTAATCGTTTGTTTTACTCTCCGTCACCTACACTTCTATGTTTATTCTCATATTTATTATTGCGAATGTATTAGAAATATATTAGCTTCCGCGTACTCTTCATTACAACATATCTATACATTTTTTATTTTTATTTCCTAGTTCATTTTTCAAATTCATTCTTGTATTTTCGAGTTATGTTGTTGTCATGTTCTTCTTTATTGCTTATTCTTTAACTATATTTTACTCTTAGAGATTTTCTTTATATACTTTTAGAGTATGTGTAAACGATTTCTCTCTCTCTCTCTCTCTCTCTCTCTATTTCTCTCTCTCTCTCTCTCTCTCTCTCTCTCTTTTTCATTTGCTCGCTCACATTATGGTTATAATTATGATTTGAGTTCTTATGTATATTTATATACGTACTATATACACATATAATATTGTATCAAATAATTCCGAAAAAAAATGTTTCATATATAATTATATTGGTTGTCCGAAAAGTTCGCAAAAGATTTAAATTTAATAAATGAAATTAAAAATTTTAATCTTCTGCGTTTCAATTTTCCTTCAAAATCGGCACGAACTTTCTGGACAATCCAATATATATGTCCAATATATATGTAACATTTTTTTCTCGGAATATTTTTTAATTTTTATTTCTCTTTCTGCATACACACATACAAATTTTAATAGAGAAAAATCATTTTTATCTTTAATTTCTGTCCAGATAGTAACGTATCTGTCTGTTAGCATGTTGCTAAGTATGTGTTGCTATCAGAATTACAACTGAATCCTCATTTATTGGCAACTTGATGTCTTCATGATATGATTGAGTAGCAATTCACCAGTAGTCGGTCGACATTTAAAATCATCATCATTAAAATTTGTACTATGCCATCATGCCATAATAATATGCATCATACAATGCTGTTATATTGACGACAACACAAGATAACATTGATGCAGCTATCTCGCTGTTAATACTAAACTGCTGGCAATACATACATATCACATTGTTGCTTGCATATTGCTACAATATCGATATTTGAAATCGTTGAAGACAAATTTATAGCAAGTTGCCAGCATCATAAGCAATCACAGATTTGTGCGATTTTGATGAGACACGCTTTCTGTGTGCAATCTGTGTGCCTACTGTTACGAATGTAACCGAAAAAATTGTTAGAAAACCGTAATTTTTATGGTTTTGATTTTTTTTTGAGGAACCGAAACTAAAACCATGTAGGTCCAATTTCACAACTCACGATTAACTCTTAACCGAGGTTCAACTTGTTTCTAATCACTTTCCAATTCTAGATCTATTATGAAACTAAATCTTATTCGATATTTTATTAAACCATAACCGGAATCGAACTGAAAAAGATCTTTCAGTCCAAATCCAAATCCCTAATAAAAAAGATACAATATTATGAGATTTTTCACCTATATTCTAATGAAATGATTCCTTGAAAGCGAGGCTCTAAAATTAGACTCTAAGATGAAAGTTAAATATATTTTGACAATATAATTTTATTTAATTTTGTGTAAAATTTAATTCAAAGAAATGTGTATGATATTTTTGGAAATTAAATGTGTAAAATATATTAATATAATTATATAACTGTGCTGAATCCTTACATGTCTACATGAATATTACGAGGAAACTCTTAGAAGAAAATCGATTAGAAATATCGATCAGATTCCATATGGAAATCTAATACAGTTATTAAGGAAAATATGTCTGTTCATGTGGATTCTACTGGATAATCCACGTGATAGATCATCAATTCCACGTACTTATTTCTGTTCTCATAGTAAATATTTTCGTTTTTGTAGGTATATCAGAAATATATTTTATTCATCGAAATCAAAGAAGAAATCAAGGCTCATAATCATAATGTAATCAAAATATTTATTAATTGCAATAGACATCAATGAACATTATCTTGATAAAACGCTAAAATAAAATTTTTTAATTTTATCATAATTATATTTTTTCACATATTTAAACACTATCAAATATTATCTTTGTAATAGATTATCTCTAAACGTTTGATATAAATAAGAAAAAGCTTTATATCTCGTCGGATTTGTCAGCGAAAAATTGTTCTTATAGGAAATAATAAAAATTATGTCTCGAATTATCGATTGCACGAGTACTCGGTATCTTTTGCTGTCTTTTCGCTGTGTATATTCTGAGGAAGTTTTAAAACATCACGCGTTTAGACAATAAGATGTTACATAAATCATACTGCTTTCGAATCGATTATGAAAGTCGATAAACATTATACCGGATGTGCGACTTATACATATTCACTTGTGATATCTGTTGATTTATGTCTAATTATAAAGATTCATGTTTGATTGTGCGAATTTAGCATACATACTTATAATTTGCAACTATGTCTCTTTCTTTTTTTATCCTATTTGCGGCTAACGAATGGCAGGCGCGAAATAGATAAGATTAGTAAATTGCAATGAGGCGATACAATATCCACTATCGCGCGAGAGAAAAGTAATTATGCGATAACTCTACAATAATTTCATAACTCTCGAATCAAAGCAATTGATTGAAAATTAATTAGATAACACACGTCCACATGATAATAAAAAATATCATTAAAAAAAATATATAAACATTAGATCTATGGTTGTTTTTTCGTAATTTAATTTTATTGTATGACAAAATTTTGCTGTAAACATTAATTAATTCTTAAATTAATGAATGCACACGACATTCTATACATTCAATTCAACATCTAGAGAACGACTTTAAAAATAAGGATATCTTATAAACAACTTAAGATATCTTGGAAGCGCTACATGAATAAATTATAAGTTAAAATTTAAACAGAATTTTAAAGAACTTGTAAAATTTATGAACGGATTGTTTGAAAATCTCAAATACGACGCATTTTATATTATTACATTTGTTACTTTTGTAATTTTTATGAAAATACTTTATCAAATTAATAAAGATATTGTTTCATTATACAACTCATTGATGACATAATAACTTGTAATTGTTTGTATACGGTTTGTATACGATTACTTTTCCAAGCGGAAAAGTTCCGAGCGAAGTAGTTCCTTCTTAATTAGAATATTA
>NW_017259498.1:111093-121700 GCF_001594045.1 Atta colombica | reverse complement strand
TATATGATATATATATATATATATATATCAGAATTAGTCTCTTTGCTTATTAATAACATTCTCTGTAATTCAAAATTTGTTATATTTGAAAAAACAACAAAGGTTTTAGTGCACATAACATTAAATTATAAGTTGAATTTGTCAGCGATTTGAATCACATTTATCTAAAAATAATCGTATAAGAAACTAACAATCGAAAATATAAGAAAGAACAAAGAAAAAAGAAGAATAAAACGTTTCGGCATGTATTTATTTAAAATCGAATCGATTACTGCATTTTATTTTCAAAATATATTCCATTATCAAAACAAGTTATGTAAATAATTAAGCTACTCCATGTTCAATGCTTAATGCAGAAAAAATTCGCTGCGATGAATACTTCGATGATCACCCATTAGAAAGCGTGTATAATGAATTCACAGTTTAATTTTTCCTATTTTGACAAGTATTTGTAAACTTTAAAATATATTTAATATACATTTTAACATTAAACTCAGTGACAACATCAGAAAGATGTTACTTTATATTTCTTTCTTTAATAAAAATTTACAAAAAATCGATTTTGCACCAAGTTTTATTGTCAAGGCGTTTTTCGATCACCATTCTTTTTTTTACGAAGCGTGCGTATGATACATAAGAATTATCGTTCCTGTCTAAATGAGACGAAATCATTATCAACGATTAAACATTATGGACAAACCTAGACAGTATCAACTGTGGGCATCAAAAAGTTATCTATAATTGTGTAAAAAAAAGATAGTCTTAAAAGACAATGGTCTAGTTCAAAGTACAATACGTTTGGACGAAGCCGAGGAACGCATTATAGGAGAATTACGTCTTCGGATCACAAGCTGTACACACACACACACACACACACACACACACACACACACACACACACACGCACACACACACACACACACACACGCACACGCACACACACACACACACGCACGCACGCACGCACGCACGCACGCACGCACGCATGCACAGCAGAGAAAAAAATACATACTATACGCAAATAATTGCTTGCTTATATATTTCATATTTCTGCAAATTTATCATAGTTCATCATAAACATCAAATTTATTCAAAATATTTTCTGAATTCTAGTAAGAGTTTATATTCAATCAAAATTATTAAATTAAAACAAATTCGATTTGCTTATTTATTATAAAATCGTTTCTTTCATCAATTTTATATAGGAAAAACGCTGCTACCGATATACTATTTTGTTTTTGAACAATATTTCTTAAACAAAAGCAAAAATAAAATTTTAGAGATAAATACAAACTAGTATTTAGAAAGTATTTTCTCTCAGAATTTTTTCTTGAATATTTAACAGTTTTTATAATTTTAAAATTTAAAACAGTTTTTAAAATTTTAAAACAGTTTTTATAATTTTAAACAAAGATGATCATCTGACAAAATAGATCGCATAACTGATACAAAACATTGAAAACAAAATCTTACTTTCAAAGAAATATTTCTTTGAAATTAAGATTTTTTTTTTTTCAGTGTAAGCAATAATGCTACCTATTCCTATTCTTTTTCTTTTACAGGATCTGTACAAATACAAGTGAATGTAAATGTATATAATATTTTCTAGAATTTTTTTAGTTTAATATAAAATTTTTTTGTTGATTTATGTGCATACTTTATGCTATTTAAAGTGCGGTTTTTCAATACTTCTATTCTTACATCTAATGAACGGTAAAGACAGAATGATGATTACAAAATAGTTACTTAAAGCGTCCAAATCGATCGAAGCCTTTGTAAGACGCAATATGTAATGTGGCAATTTTTTTTTAAGTTTTCCTATATAAATATTGAAATATATGATCATCTACAGCTTCGATAAGGTTATTTGACACTGCAGCACTATAATGCAGCACTATAAAGATTAAATTAGCTTAAATTAGCTCTATCTTATAGACATGCTGCTGGCATGTATGTCAGATATGCACTGCACCCCGATTTTATATTTAAAGTCATATTATAAAAAAAATATAAAAGAAAAAATATAAATAGAACTGATTTAAGATACTGATAAAAACATGTTTATCTAAACATGTTTTTATCAGTATACAAACAATGTAATATTATTAATAATATAACCATTATTTAAACTACGTAATATAAAGTAAGATAATTGGCTGTTTAATTTTTCTTATTAAACTGTGCAATTTGCAAAAGAAAAATCATAAGAATTTTATTTTCGCATTTGTAGAAATTCATTTTTAGCTCATTTTATATAGAAACAAGCCATAAATATATTAGGTGTGGGAAAAGTTCGTGGCGTTTTTTTAATACCATCTAACGGGAAAAACGCCACGAACTTTTTCCCACACCTAACATTATGAACTTTTATACGTCTTTAATTACACTGTTCGACAAAATTTGATCCTTTTTCCCGTGACCAGTACTTCATAATAAATTCAAGGTCGTTGAATCCAAATTCGCCAGCGAAAAATGCCTATCACGTCAGATTTTAAAATTAAAGGTCAAAATTTCATTTAACCACGTAAAAATGATAAATATGACAAAAAAAAAATCTCTTTACAAATTTATCTATTTTTCAGTTTTAATCCGTCAATTTGGATCCGCCATATTATATTTTATTTAGAAAACATTCGTAACTCAATGAAAAAAGTCACACAATAAAAAATAAAAATTCCTTTTAAGGAACAGTTCTTTAAAGTAGCGTTAATAAAATTGAGAAATGAAATTTAGCCAAAAAAAAGATTATAAATATGGTGAAAAACCGCTGTTTTTGACTCATATTACCCGATTTATCTAAAAAATCTGTAATAGGTTTTTTTCATTAGTGGATTTACATTCAACGAACTCAAATTTACTAAGAAAATAACTGGCTCTGCTGGCCGCAGATTTTCTTGTTGTGAACTGTGTTATCTAAACATGTTTTTATCAGTATTAATGAAATGCAATAGTTTCCAAGAAATAAGAGGATATGTTTTTTTAAAAGATCTATATTAATATCGGCGACTTTTTCCTCTAATTAAAAAAAAATGTATATTCTTATTTTAAGGACATTTTAATGAGTTTTTCTCAAATTTGTAACAAGTATATTTAAGATTATTATCAAGAAAATATTGTTAAAAATAATCATTACTTGATAAAAAGAAAATAAATTGAGTAATCACTTTAATTTCTTCAAATTACTAATAGAATTCGTTTCTATATAAATTGAACTAAAAATAAAGTTTTACAAATGCGAAAAAAAAATTCTTATGATTTTTCTGTGTGTACATATTCAATCTCTCTGAGTAAGACAATAAAGAATTGAAGGAGAAAACAAAAGATCAAGCTGCATTTAAATTTGTTTGATATCAAAGAAACTTAAAGATTGAATGATGAAAAGTAGATCAAATGCGTTTCCATTTTTGAAAAGCAGCGCCTTTATCAACTCGAACGAACGTTCTTCCACTGCGCATCCTCACTTTTTCTCTTTCTTCCTCTTCTCCCGCAAATTCTCTTTTCTCTTTCTTCACGAACGCAATGTTTTCTCTCTCTCTCTCTCTCTCTCTCTCTCTCTCTCTCTCTCATTCGTATCATGCTCTCCGTTACTCTGCTAGTCTCGCATTGTATAAACTAACCTACACATTGGACGAACGTCACGAACGTTTCCCTCTCGCTTCGGCAGGCTATAAAAGGGGCTGTCTACGGCGCAACGCGCGTCAGTCGTTACGACGTAGTGTCGTAGTTCACAGTGATATCAGTCAAACGTGAAGCAGAAGCGAACCTAATCGAGCACGGAAGTGATAAGAAAAGCGAGAGCGACCGAGTGCGGGTAACAGGGGACGCGACGCGCGTCTCCGAGATCGTGATCGCGCATTTAATCACCACGGCGTCGGTGGTGCCTTTGTCTGCGACTCGACACGGCGGCATGAAATAACGACGGACCGGAAAGAACCATCGAAGCGGCAGGCAGCGGCGACGTCCTGATTCGAAGCGTCCGTGCTCAGTCCTCAGTGTAGGCTAGTCGGTCGCTCGGCGGTCGTTGTCTTAACAAATCATCTACGGCGAAATTTCATCCATCCGATAGATGAGCAGTGTGGAGCCAACGTGGAGAATAATTCTGGAGACGAGAGTTCGAAAAGAAAAACAAAATAACACGACTCTGACGAATGCTCTTTCACTTGTCGTTGCGGACCTGTAATCTAAATTTCATCGATCACGTTGCGACGATAACATCGTCTTCTTCGAGTCGAGAAGTGTTGTTTCGGCAAACGAGGAGGTTATCTCCCAGTAGGCATCTGGAGATTCGTTCTTTGATTCGTTATCAGTTTGACGTCGTCCACGTGCGCGATTTCATCACGAGAGGCTATTCCCGTCCAGGTTAGGCGTTGACATCGACGTTTACTATTATCGACAACCCGTTTCCTGACACGAGCTCTTTCGAGGAACGGCGAGGATCTTTCTTGACAGAGCATACGACAACAAATATGGCCGCCGTAGCGTCGTACGCGTGCACCCACAACTGCACGGATGCGGAATACCTACCGTCCTGCGACATCCTCGGAGGCACCGACGAATGGCTACCTTGGCACGAGATCGTGGAATATTTCTCGTACAATCCATGGATATTCTCTCTGCTGGGTAGCACTATGGTTGGCCTCACGGGTATCTTCCCCTTATGGCTCATCCCTATCCAGGATGGTGTGGATTTGAAAACTGGTGGTTAGTTGTTTTCTCGTGCAATTTATTGTTTATTGTCTAGCACAACATACGAGAGGAAGTTTTATCTAATTTTCGCTCTGTCTCATTCACCTTGATTTGTAATTTGATTGTAATTTGCTGAATAACTTTTAATTACAATTCAGTTAGATTTAGATATAATTAATGAAGAAGAGGGAATCTATCAAGTTTAGTTTCTCATGGCTCTCTCTCTCTCTCTCTCTCTCTCTCTCTCTCTCTCTCTTTTGATTCTGTGGCCGAGTTAAAATCTTTTACCTTTTTCTATTTTAATAATTACTCTTTTATCTTTGGATGTGCAAAATGAAATAAAAAAAATTAATATTAAATTTAATTTCTGGTTGATCGAGTTGAATTTTTTATTAAAGAAATATTGTTATTTAAATTTTTAGATTATTGGTGAAAACACTTGCTTCCGGATAGTAAGGAGTCAAGATTCGAATTCTAGTTAGGGTAATATTTTTCATAAGAAATTCTTTACAACAGTTTAAAAAATATATCTAAATGTAAACAAATTCTCAATCTTAATATTAATAATAAAAATATTCAAGGCTAATAAGAACACGTAACGAGTTGCGCACGATTATTAAATTTAAAAAAATTACTTTATTCCATTACACGATGTCTTCTTTATTTCGAACGTAATAATTTAATGCGTATTATCATTATTAAAATTGTATACTAATTTAAATCGTATTTAGTTTAGGACTATGTTTCAAAATCGATAAATGATCGACGCGCAAATTGCATATGAAACTGAAAAATGTATATAAAATCCATGTAAAATATTAAGCACTAAGATCCGTTTTGATTGAGTAAGATTGTGTGGGCTCATTTGTAGGATTTCATATTTTTTTCCATTTTAATAATTAATTATTTATGAATATGTACAACAAAATTTAAAAATGAATATTAAGTTTAATATAAAATTTTTTGGCCGTGCAAAATTTTTAATAAAATTTTTAGTAAAAATTTTTTTTAATTACACGGCCAGAAAATTAAATTTAACATTTATTTTTTCATTTCGTTGTACACATTCGAAAATAATTAATTATTAAAATGGAAAATCCATGGCTAAAATTTTAGAAAGATGATATCACTATTCATAGATGTAGTGTCGCAGATTAATATTTGATTAATATATGTCGTAAAAAATTCATCGAATATATTGTACAGGAAAAATAAGGATTTTAGTCAGAATTTAGTCGATGAACTGTTTTCATGGAAAAGTTAAACTACATGGCTACGAACTTAATAATTGCGTGTAAAGTATAACTTATATTTTATATAAAAGAATACGAGGTATTCGAATCCCTATTAAGATATACTTATCAAATTACACAAGCTGAATACCAATATCTAACGCCACTGTTCTGATAGAAAAAAAAACTTGTCCTATTCATAGATATAAGAATAGAATAACGTTCTTATGGGGAATATTTTACCAGTTATGGGGAATATATTACCGGTTTGAAAAAAAAATGAGATAGCTTGAATTATATAGCTTTCTTTGAGTTGAAGAGAGATGTTAATATGATTCAATTCTTTCTAACAGAACACAGATGCTAAAATTGAAACTGCGCAGTTTGTATCTATTATGTCTATGGTTATTGGTTGTACCAATAAGTTGCTTTATACAAAATTCGTATAAATTCGAAAATTACTGATATATTAATTTATTCGTTTAATAATTTTTTTGAAAACTGAATAATGCTATACACAATGAAATTGATTAATATTATATACAATAAAACTACTGAGGAATTTTACACAGTCGTAGAATAGGAGGAACGTATTTTGTGATGTTATTCTTTTTCTTAGATAGATTAATAATTGACGATTCTCGTACGATTATCTTGACAAAAACTTAGCCTTTGGTTCATCGGCGTATACAGTTCAAGTTGTGCCATGCGATAAACTTATGGTTTGTTGAAATTGTGAAATTCAATTATCTTGGCCTCGAAAGTCTTACAAAACATATATAGATTTCCAAATTTCCTCGCATTCCACAATATTTTCGGATTGTGCACACAAATTGGATGTTGATTTAACTTTGAGTTCCTATTCTTAGCTCGCTTATTGTCTTTTTCTTTAAATTTGAAATGACAATTCTAATAATTTTCCATGCTTTCCAGTATTTTCAAACTAATACTAATTGTAGCTGAAATGTTATTGTTAACATCTAATGATCTCTGATACAGAAGATATGATTATTTCAAATGAAGCATATGGTTTAGTAATAAAAAATCCTCGTAACTTTGCAAAAAATTGCCCATCGTTACTGCTGTGCAACTAATAATTATGAGACAAGATAATTAACACAATTAATGAAACTTAATGGATCCAGACATGAAACGAGAGGGAATAAATTAAATTATTTTCATTTATATTATAATTGATTTTTATTGTATTCTTATTATATAGCAAAATCTGTTATTGAACTCTACATTTTTTGTTTATCTTCGCATAGAAAAACCGCAGTTATTTGTCAATATAACTATTCTATTATTATAATAAAAATAAATCACATTTTCTTTAATGGCAAGAACGGAGCAATTATTTGTTGAAGTTGTTCTTTCCGCAAAGAACGAGAAACGCAATTAAAAATGAAATGACTTTAAACGTTGTTTATAAAATACAGGCGGAATTTCACTTTTTAATATTCATTGTGTTAAGTATAAGTAAACGCATTCAAATACAGTTTTTTTTTTTTTTTTTTCATGAATACATTGCTTAACACGTTAATTAAATACAGATCCGGAGGCTACATTTAAGTGACATTGTTATATAATCGTATGCTCGTACTTTCAATGCTGGCAAGATAGAATAACAGAAAATGTCGAGAAATGGAAAGATAAATAAGTTAATTGCGACATTAATTTATCGCACAAACGGGAAATAGTTTCTGGCTGCTTACAAAATTTGTAAATTTACTTAATTTGAAGCTATTTAATTTGTTTACGTAAGAAATGTTGCACGTAAAGCATAAAAATGGCTTCACATATTTCCAGCAAAATTTTATTGTATGTAATTAGATATCAATAATGATAGCTGCATTCGCATTGGTTTAAAAAAGATCGGTATCGTCACGTGTTGAAATTTAACTGCGCACAAGGCAACGGAAAGTCTGTTGTCGACGATGACTGCAGATAACTGCCAACAAAACAGCATATATTTACTGAGAGTTGCGAAATAATGGGAAATTTGATGAGTATATAATAATGCTCTTAGTTCATTTCTATTTATCATTCTGATAAGGAACAACCGTGAGGTTCAATGACATTACGAAAGACGTCGACTCTCCCCCGACTTGATAAAATTGGTGTTAGCATGTGATTTAAAATCAATAAGTTAATTCCTTTCGATGAATTATTACAATATTTATTGCACAATTTAAGTACCATGTCGCAGTGTATTAATAGCTAAAAATAATTTTGTATACATTATTTTAATACAGCACATAGTTTTTAATATCGTTTTTTAGAACCTTCCGCAATACTTTTGGAAAAGCAACAAATATTTTAAAAGTTCCATCAGTTCGTTTGCACAAAAACGCTACATTGACGATATAAAGCGACAGAACTGGGGTTTACGCATTTTTATATTTTTCTGTAAAAACTCTTTTCGAGAGAAGAATATATCTATTTTTTCGTTCGTTTAATTGTTTCGTTATAATACTATACGATAACATATTGCAAATTGTAACATCGTAAATTTGAAATGTACTTGTTTGAAAACTTGGACTGTTTTGGTATAGTTATTCGTTCAAAGTTTCTTTCAGTTGAAAGTGACCGTAATTCGAAAAACAGCCATCACACAAAGCTTTTGTACGGTCGCAGCTGGACGGAAAAAAGAAGAAGCTGTCTCGCACATGTATCTGCGTTACATCTTCCGTGATAGCTTTGGAAAAGTGAAAAATATCTTCTCAAAGCTACAGCTCGTTTATACAAAAACGTATGTTAGCTTTATACTGACGTCAAAAATTTCTACATCGTGTCGAATCACACCTCTCGAAATCCATATTCGAATATTTCACGAAAATGCGTCCGTTTTTAAAATTCCATTTTCGATAGTGATTCACGAATTTGTGGATGCGAATCTATATAATAGTGACAATTGGAATCTATCGTGTTCTCGACCATCGCTAACTTTAATTAACTTTCGCACGCGAATCACGTCGATACGACAGTGCGAAATGTCCGTTTCGCATCCGTTAGTTTCCCTCTCTTTGCGGAGATAAATAACATTGTTTTCTCACAATTGAAACGATAAGTGGTATCCATTATTCGCTAAGACGCCCAAGTTGATCATACAATATATAACAATGAATTTATCAAGAGTAAATGATTTGAATTGGCTAGATAAACATGTTTTTAGCGCGAGTAAAATTAAGGAATTGCAGTTGAAAATTACAAAAACTCTTAGTGTTGATTTTAACGTCTCAAATGTTAAAATGTTTAGCGTCTTAATGTTAAAAAAAATTTTTTGTTAGAACTCTTATATTATTCAAAACTTTTAACAAAATGCTGGAAATCCGAAATAAAAATGTATTTATGAATCCTTTGAAAATTTTGAACTAGGAGTTTAAAACAAAAACACTTTTAATTTTACAGCTTGGAGGTAGCATTGAAATTAAATTTGCAGAATTAAAAGTTTCAAAAAGGAATCAATAAGTATAATATCAAAATATATATTGTTATTGGTTCAGCAGAAAAAATTTTACAACTGTTGTAAAATTCTTTAATATGACTGGTCCTGCCCTTAGTTCCTCATTGGATCTAAATGTATAATTATATTCCAATCCTATTCAAGAATTTTACAACAGTTGCAAAGCTGCTTTTTCTGTTCAATGCAGCTATTAGCTGTGGAGCATCTACCATAAAAGTCTGTTCTTTATTCTTGCACTATTCCTGAACTGATGCACACGGTGCAGGAATAAAAAACAGACCTTAAGTATCATCAGAATTTAAGGAAGATTTGTAGCTTCGTGTGCATTGGAATAAACTTTATAAAATTAGAGATTTAAAAAAGATGTTAATAAATGTAATATCATTAAAGTAGATTTTTTAATAATTATATAGAGCGTTCAAGTAGGTAACTATTCTTAAAAATGTATCATAATTTCGATTCAGGCTCTTTTCGAAACATATCAGAAACTCTAAAAACTCTTTGAGGAAAAATCGAAACTTTATTATAATTACAGCCAGAACTCTATTTGAAAACTTTGAAAATATGGAGTGCCAACTTGATGGGGATTCTCACATTTCTCTCTCAATTTCAGATATATCGGATTATTCTCTCATTTTGCGAATAATATCGCAGTTACGTCCGCGTCGGAGCAGCATATCATAACTTTCTCTATTATCTCGTATTTTCCAAATCAACGATGCGGCAATTCCAAGTTATATGCGTGAGATTAACAGCATTACATCGCCAAACTTTAACAGCACGAAGTTTCAGTACAAATGTAGAAAGTTTCGAGAATTTACTCTCGTTTCCCCAATATACGAATATAAAAACTTGTATTACGACATCGATCTTTTTTTATCAACGATTAAATTGCGTACCGACGCGATGACGAGATTCATTCGCGCGCCAATCCGGAACATCGTCAGACTTTTTTACGTTTATCGTTTCAAGAGATATTTCACAAAGTTTGCAATTGAAAGCGTGTATTTTAACAAATTTAAAATCAAATTTTTGCCAACATGTAAATCTATTTAAATCGATTCTAGATAGATAACGTATTAAAAATTAAAGATTTTTCTACAAATTAAACTAAGAAATTTTTAATTTAATTGTTCATTTAATATTAATAAATCAAACAATTAAGAATTAAAAAATATTAAAATTGAAATGTTAACAGTGACTGCAGTCTATTAAAATATTTA
>NW_017259498.1:98816-110993 GCF_001594045.1 Atta colombica | reverse complement strand
AAATTAAATTCGTGGAAAAGTTCGTATCACGTTAAGAAGTTAAGGCGTGTTTTTTTTTTTTAAGTCAGTTTCAATTAAAAATAATACTTTAATTTATATATTTTACACTTGAATATTTTTTACTTTTTATCTAATTGATCTTCCGAGCGATATCAATCCAATGAAAAAAAAAAAGACAAGAAGACTTATATTTATTAAGATTCATCTCTCGATATCGTGAGTTATCTTTTGTATCGATATTATAAAGATAAAGTTTAGCATTCCGATTATATTGATATTCTGAAAAAGGGATAGTAATTTCAAAGAGAAAATTAATTAAATTTTTAAATAATTTTTATTTTACATTTCTCTATAATTACTTTAAATAAATATACAATGCGGATTGCAGAATGAATTTTGTCTTTTATACAAATTTATTCAAACACGCCAACTTGCACATTAATAGATTTTATCGTGAACTTTGCTCATCAAGTTATCGTCAATACTGTACATTAAACTACTTTTGGTACTTTGATCGATAAATATTTCGTCACATTTGCGCTAGTCTAATAGTTTTATTGCCATCGCGGAGGGGAAGGGGGGGGGGATCATACATTACGTATTTCTGCAACATGCTAAAATAATTGATTTCAACTTTCTTGATATAGACCGCTAAAACTTAAGACCGCAGCAGACTTCTGCATAATACATAAGACATAAGAGAATCAATCAATCAGAATATGAAATGAAGGATTTTGATTGATTCATTTTCTTATGTGTTATGCGTACGAAGTCTGTACTACGACTTTATCCTTTTAAGGATCCTGATTAAGCATTGGAATCGTGACGTCATAAGCAAAAAAATAACATGTTGAATTTTTTTGCGTGCTATTTGTATAAAAAGAATTTCGTTAAACTAAAATAATGAGAGCGCATTAAAACACATGTACAAATGAGTAAAAGTTAATCTTATTCTTTCTTCTGACAGTAAGTAGCCGTAAAAAACATGTAATAGATTTTAACCTACATTTTTACGTGTTTTTAAGGAATATTTACTCAATAGGGGTAAGAAAAGCATCTACCCATTTTTGCAAGTGTTTTAAAATGAGATCTCATTATTTTGTTTTCTCTTTTTTACAAATGGCATGCAAGCCTTTTCAACGTGTCATTTTTTGTTTATTACGTCACGATTTCAATTTGAAATCGCGGCGACTACTAGTCAGAAACCTTAACTTTATCATATATTAAATTCTTTTCGGAAATTTTAATCAATTGATATCTCAACTAATTTTTTAATCCCACAATTCTTACAATTTACAATCAAATATGATTTATTATCAGTATTTGATAATCAATTTATGACATATAATATATCTATATAAAGATAACGAAGTTATTTTATTCTAGTTATATAGCTAGTTATATACTTATACCTAATTATCATAATTCTTTAAGTACGCATCACAAACGTTTTTAATTACTTATTTTCTTATTGTTTCTTAATTTTAATTATAATTGATTTATCTTAATACAAAAATATAATAAAAGTATTTTTTTATAAACTACAATGCATGTATTTTACAATGCAAATTAAGGGAATACAATAAGTAGTATAGTATTAATTTGCATATTGTTCAGTACAGGTGTCAATATTATTACAGGATGTTATTCTTTTAGAAGAAAAATATAGCAACTTATTTACGTATATATGGTAATCAGTTATCATATCTGTATTCTCAAGATGCGCCAAGATACTACAATACTTTGGAATTTTTATCAACTATACGCACTATGAAACCGTCATCAAAAAAAGGATAAAGTAATCGATATATAATCAATGACAGAATAATATTCTTGAAGACATCCGATTTTCTTTATATAATAAATATTTAATTTTGTATATCTTCGTGTAAAATTTTTTTTTTCGTTAAAGCTTTAATAAATTTTCTACAATAAGCTATTAACTAAGCTTTAAATTTTAAGCGATAAGAAATTAACCAATCATTGATTATTTTTCTCATATTTTCAGCTATGATTAGTTGACTTCTTATGGCATATAATTTCAAACTAGTTTGTTTATTAATGGTTTATTGTAGAAAGCCTCTTAGCAATAGTTATTTCGCTAGAAATTTCCAATAGAATTTTCTGATAGTTTTAATTTAAATTTGTTTTACATTATGAATCTTACTTGACAAACATTAAAAATCTCAAGTTGCGTTTTTATATAATTAATTTTTAATCTGTCAATTAAGTGAGATAATAATGTGTAGAATTATATACTCATATATAATAAAAAAGAAATTGTCATACATTGAGGATATAATTCAACATTATTACTCAATTAATTGAAAAGAGACATCATACACTTGTTGTTTGTTTTGAAACATCTGATAAAAACGTAAAGATTTTTGCCGTCGCAGCCGTTCTATGCCTTCTCTTAAGTCCCAAGAATTTTATTGTTATGATTCTGCTACGATCTTTCGTGTTATCATCTTTTCGAGAATATTGGAATCTCTGCACATGTCTATTCCACAGTTCCATGATGATCATTTATTTATCAGTCATGTCACGAAGTCTCATCCGCGAAAAACTTGCATACAAAAACATCGAGTATGTAGATAAAAAATAAAACATAATTTAAAATATAAAAACATAATTTATTTATTAATATCAAAAATAGATTTGCGTAATTAGTAACTGCATAAGATGTGAATTTTTATATGAATCTTGTGAAGAGAGCAATAGTTCAATTACCGATGTATTGAATTTACAAGACAATATGAGAATACGTTTCTAACATTTAAGACAATTTTCCAAAATTAAAAAATTATATTTTTTACGTTTTTGCTTTGCTTTTCTAAAGGTTACGAAAATTAAAATTTTGTCATGTAGAAATAGATATGGAAAAGTCTATGATTTATTGTCAGCGAATTTAATATTTAAAATAACATATGTATACAATAAAAAAGCGCATGATTTTGCTCCGGAATTAAATTTTAAGATCCGGAATTAGATTTTAATATTCATATAGTGTAAATTTTTCTATTATATTTACAAAATAATTCTGATAATTATATTATTGATTTTATTACGCGCATTTTAATATTTGAAAAATTCAATTACAGCGATTCTGTATATTCTTTGCAATTCCTAGACTAATTTGCATTGTGCAATAATTATTTTGATAGCATTTCTGACATTTGTTATGAATTTGTAAAATGTATTGTCATTATATTCTTTGATTCAAATATCCATCCATTATTTTTCTTTGTTGCATTTTTTACGCATTTTAACAGAATTTCTAATTTTATCTTTTACGTTTGTTTTCTGTGCAATTGCTTAAGACTTACAGATAAGCAGCACGTTTCTATGTTAAAACGTCATCATAACTAGACTAAAAAAAAGGATGCGTAATACTCTATTGTACAATACATGGTTTTGGATAATATTATGGGGAATTTTCTGGAATGCGGTATCATATAAAAATATCTTCATAAAAATCAGCATGACTCGCTTTTTCTTTCATTTTTATTATATAAATATGCAATCCCAAAATTAAACCATTTTATATTTATATAAATTTGAATTATTTAATATTAACTTTTGATAAATAGAAAAAGAATAAATTTGGCATATTGTCGAGAGCTCGATATACTAAAAGAAATAAATTAATTACATGCACGCTTTTAGAAGACTTTTTGTGACGGTAATAAGTCCAACTCTCGCAACGTACGATTGTTGCAATATGTAAAATGTCCTTTACGATTTTCAAGTGCGCATCGCGATGTGCACTTGATTATGCAATGACCAGAACAGAAGTAAACAAAAACAACTTACAACTTTCTTTGGAGACAACAATTGTGAATGAAACGTAAATTCTGTTAAAAATTATTGATCTCTCTGAAAATTTTATGATTTTTATTTAAATCTAAGTAATACTCTATTAATTATTATTTATACGTTAAATATATCTATATTTCTCTTGCATAGTAAAAAAATCTAAGTCTCGCTTTGCAGATTATGACTCATGCTGATTTTTATGAAGATATTTTTATATGATACTGTGCACGTATTCCAAAAAAATTCCTCGTAATATTGTGCAAATTTACCGTAAGTCGCGCAGTAATAGGGTGCAGTTACGCATCCTTTTTTTAGTTTTATACGATGACATTTTAACACAGAAACGTGCTGCTTATCCGTAAATCGTAAGCAATTGCTCACAAAAAACAAATGCAAAAGATAAAACCTTCACCATTGTTATGTTGTCAGTTACATGCACGATATTTGCAAGTAGAATTTCAAATGAAATACATATGCCTCGCGTTGCACGTTGCAAGCCATGTTTCTCTTGAGAGAAGAAAATCAACTTTCAAAGCTCATTCCGTAAATCAGCTTTTGATTCTACATGAAACTCGAGCTTTCTGCTTCAAGGCTCTTGCACCAAAAATGCACCGTTTTTAGAATAATACAGATTGTATAAAATTTCCTAATAAAAAATTGTTATCTATTGCATATTTTTTGTCAATCTAAAAAAAATATCATTTAACCAAAAAGACAAAACCTATAAAAATACTTAATATTTAAAAACCTCTCGAATTTTGTTTATCAAATATACGTATATTTATCATATTTTTAAAAAAGTAAATTTCAAAAAAATTGTTTAACGAAATAAATATATTATACAGAATATTTCGAAATTGGCGAATCAAAATACCACAGCAAGAAAGTTTAAAAATAAAAGTTATGAAAGTGCCATTTTTTAATCATTTAATTATAATCTTTTAAACGAGAACTTTCTTGTTATAATACTTTAATTTGTGAATTTTAGGGCATTCTGCATACAATATAATAACAGAATAATAATAAAATTATATTATAAAAGTGGAATTAAAATATTCTTATTATCCAATCTTATCTGCATGTTGCATTCACTTTTTACATCTTGTCTCTTATGCTAATTAAACTAACTAGATCAATTGAATTTATTTTTTTTATATTAAAACTGAATGCAATTTAATCAATATAATAGTGTAATAGTAATATGTCTCTGTCAGAAGTAGGTCATGATATCGGGTAAGTAATCGATCTGTCGACAACACGAATTTACAACTGGCTGACTGCTGAGAAACTGCTTATATTTCTTTTTCTTTATCTGATTTTGCACGATCAAATTGATGCTGACGTATCACAAGTACCATTTTCTAAGATTGAGTTATAATCTTATGAAGAATAACAAATAACAATGTACATATGTGCATCGCGCGCGACTCATGAAACTGACTCATGATATGCGATGCTTTTACAAAATAATATTGATAAAACATTATGAAATATTTATTTTAGATATAAATAAACCTATAACTACAAATCTACTAAAAATCTTTGAGACGTCACATTGATATATGTCTCGTTGCAAGTTATAATGACTCAAAATTCATTTTCAAGCAACCAAATCGCGATATTCATTCAATGTTTGACAAATAAATAACGTTTGATAAATACATAGCATAACAACTAATGTTTTATGTTCGAGAAAGATAGTTCCTGATCGCATAAGTATTAAAGTTTTCACAAGAGAAAAAAAATGTAAGACATTATTTTTAATGTCTTTTTTTTCGCAACAAGCTTTACAGAGAGCCGTAGTCGATGAGTTCGCCAAAAGATGAGCACTGATATAATCATAATCGTATCAAAATGAGATCAAGGCTCACTCAAACATTATTTATATTCCTTTTTCTCTCTTTTCTCTATGAATCACGCGTTGATATCACAGTGGTTATCATCGAATGGTCTCTTCATATAGTTGCTATAGCAGAGTAGATATAACGGTATTACTGATTATGAATTGTGTTGAATATCATATTATACTTATATACCCGATATAAATTTTCCATCAGAGTTAGTCACGAACGTTTAATATGATGTGCATCATGCCACATACATAATTATATTTCAATTCACTATATTTTCCGCTAAACTACAGACATTAACTTTTTTTTCATGCTATTTACTATTATAATTATATATTCTATATTTATAATTTATAGAAATAATATTTATAATTCCATACTATATACTAAATTGTAGATATTGACTGTTTTTTACACTATTTAATTTTTACCCTTTACTAAAAGTAATTAATTAATTTTTGATTTTTAATTAACATCACGATATTTACGATCATTTGTTTCTTTTTCTGAATTATATAATTATAATTTAAATAAATTATTTGCAGCGTATATAACGAGTAATGTAACAAAAAGTCTTTATTTAATTATTGAAAGAATTTTGTTACATATGTCGAAATATGAAATATATACTTTATAATTTCTTAAAATTACCATTAAAAATTTTTTGGTTTATCTTATATTATTGAAAATCTTATTGATCTTGATATTTGACTCTTTACTACTCAACTGATCCGACTCATACTTTATCTCGGTAAAGCTAAGATGTTTATTGCCGAAAACATAATTTGAAAAAGTTAAATCGTTTTTGAGAAATCTTGCAGACCGATAATTGGACGGTCGAAATACTGAAATTGTAAAGAAATTTTTTAAACTTTACGTCGATTCATGCTCACGATGGCGATGATAAAAATTAATTTATCTTTCTAACTTCGCAATATTTATTAAATAATACAGCGTAATAATAATAAATATTTTTTCGAAGTTAGAAAGATGAATTAAATTTTTACCGATTTCTACGTAGACAATTTTTAAGAAAAAAAATTCTTGGCATTGCAAATTTTCCGTATGACCTAAATAATATGCGATATAGATAATATCAAAGCGAGTCAATTGCATCGAAAACACAAGTTCTGATGTACACGCAATGAAACAACATTTATACTTCATTTTGTCGCATAAACTCGCTTCAGACTTATCTTCGTCTACCATACATATTTGCAACGATACGTCACAAGATTTATGATTTCCCTCGTCGATGCATCTTCACATATCGCACATATTTTATTCCTTTTGCCATAATATTTTTTTCTCTTTAATATATTTCTAATAGATTCCAAAAAAATTTTCTTTAATCTAATTCCAAAGCCGAATTAAGAATCTTTATTTACTACAAAATGTACTGAAAAATATTAGAAGTATGATTTAGTTTTGAGGATTTTTTTCTCAAAATCTAATATAAACAATCACGTAAACATTTAATAACTGTTGTACGATCAACATTTAATTCTCTGGCAAGTTCTGAAATGGATTGTAGTGGATTTTCATCCAATAATGCTTGTAAATCTGCATCCAACTTTTGTCATTAACTTGAGGTCTTCGACAGAATCAATATTTACATGTTTAATTGATGGAGCAACATTACCATAACTTCTATCAGAATTTTATGACCTTCAGTTACCGTTTTCTTCTGATTAAAAAACAAAGGCAACGCATATCGAAAATGCTCTTTAGGAAGCTCCATTTTTTAAATGGTATAAACACGAAGTTTACTGCGCCTATTATTAGTAAACGACTAAATATCACGGAGTAATATTAAAGCATTAAGAAATAATAGCTGTGATTGGAAATGTTTTCGACAACACTGATATTAGTGCCATCTGTTGCAAAACTCTCAAAACTAAATCACACTCCTAATATATGAGGCTCATAATTGAACTTATAATTATCTTAGATACTTAATTAATGAGACTGTCGTATTTATTTGAACACTTTTATTTTTCTACATTTTTTAAACATACTTTTTACCACACCAAGAACAAAAAGAATGTTAATTAACATTTGTTCTGATCACTCGAGATTGATAAAATTCTTTTTAATATTCTATTTGTCTAATCTATGTATAAAATAAATCCATTGTGAACTATTAATTTTACTCTTATTACTTTTTATTACAGAAAACGGTGGTACTTTGAAGATTCTTTTGAGTTTTGCTGTGGGTGCATTGTTGGGCGATGTTTTCCTACATCTTCTACCGGAAGCATACGAAAGTGAATTTCAAACGAGAGGTAATTTAATTTATATTTTGTATCCTTTCGTGTGCGCAACAATATAATTGAATGTATCTATCTTATCTATAAGGAAATCTATCTTATCTATATAAGGAAATTTTAACGTAAAAGATATTATAATACAGCATATCACTTATTGATAAGATTGATCTTATCGTAAAAAAATACAAAAAAAAACGATTACAACGCGCGAATGAATAGAATTGTTTATGGAGAATAATAAGTAGAAGTAAAAAAAAAACAAATCTATTACGTATAAAATTTACATTCATACACAATAAACGAATAAATAAAACGAGATGTATATGTCGTGCAAAAACTAACTAGCAAAAATACGTTACCGAAAATAGCGAATAGCCTAGATTGTTTACATTAATGAACCTTTATCCTGATATTTTTGTCATCGCGAAATCTGCTCAGCGCGAATGGAACGTGAATATCTGGTATTTCTGGATTGTTCTATGTAATATCGCACGCGTATTACATATGTGCTCTGAATGCGTTTTGCAATATTCTGCACGTTAGCAGAATACAGCTGCGGTCTCGAAGGGCATCACCGTGAGCTTTATGAACGATTTAAGCGGCGGCTTCGAACTCTATTGTGCGTCAGTTGCAGATCTGAATTGCCAGCTGCGTCCACGTAAATTAAATGTCCTTCCGACCAAACCGCGGTAGGAATTCGAGGTGATCGACGGACTGGTAATATCCGTGTAAATTGCTCAATTTGAATTGCAAATTTCCTAACTTTCATTTTATATTTCTAACGCCTTTATTACTAGTAGAAAAGAATACCGTGATAAGTTCCATAATTTAAATGAATAAAAATTCATTAAGAAAACAATATAATTATATAGCTATATGGATAAAGCTTATTTATTAATATTACGAATGCAATGAAAATTAAATAAATAGTGCATTTTCATATGAACTGATTATAAATCGTAACATTTGACTTATTCTTGAATTCTTTTTATTTATATTCAACTTATTAATTTTACGTATTTTATTTGCAGCTAAAAATAATCACGCATCTACACCTGCAGGCTTATGGGTGTTGTCCGCCTTTCTGTTCTTCGTAATCGTTGAAAAACTCATCGCTACTGTAAACGAAGAAGCTCCGATCATTGTAGAACAGCAGACTGATGAAACTCTGATCAAGGATATGAATAAAGAAAAAGAAATGGATAATAATAATTGTATCACGATGACGAGCACTAAGAAAAATAATTTATTAAAAAAATGCTTGAAAAGTACAACCGAGGTAAATAATGAGAAAAAGGCTCTATTGTAATTATAATATTAAAAATTAGTATATGTAAGAAGTAGACTTTCAAAATGCGTTTTGTACAAAATTTATAATTTTCAGAAAACTAGGAAGAAAGCAACAAGAAAACTGCACACCTCATAGAAAATAATAATTTACTAATCAGTAAAATGTGAAATGTTAAAAATTGCTAAACAAAATTGCTAAAAATATTAAATACATTTTGTTTGTCTTTAGTTAAAGAACATAATGCATTTCGAATGTCAAGATTTTTTCAAGATAAATTGTGATGTAGAAATGCTTTCAGAACATTGTAGAGTAACTAACTTAAAGTATGAGTCTCTCAACACTGAACATCATGCCATCTTTCTTCACTCAAAAAATGAAATTTTGGACAAAATGCATTGGAAGTCTACTCTTTATGTGTATATAGGGAAGAATGGCCTAAATCGGACTGTATTCCAAATAGGACTTTTTCAATGTAAATGAATACAGTTAAGCAGATTTGCGAACTATTTATAATGTAAAATCCTTATAAAACACTGAACATGTGACAGTAATTTGACAGTTGTCATAACATTCATAGAATAGAAGCATGTATTTTCAGCAATCGTGATTAAAAAAAAATCTTTGTAATCATTATTTAAAAGGTGTTAAAAATTTGAAAGGTAATTGATTTAAGATAATTAAAGAATACAGAATTCAAAAATATCAAGCGTTTTGTGATCACTTTTATTATAATGATTTATTATAAAATTTGTTCGAAAAGATTTGGTGTTTAAATCGGACCTCTTTTTGGTGTTCAAATCGGACTTATCCTAGTACAAATAACTTATAGACTTGGTTGTAGTATTGATGATCAGCCGACCAGATCTAATTCAAGAAATTAAATCAGTAAAATATCATGAGTCATCAGAATTAAATTAATTTTATTTATGACTTCAATTCTAATAATATAAACTCTCAGTAATTTTTTTTTCTGAATAAAATTTTTATCTTTGACTGTCAAATTGCTTGTTTTTATTCAATACTAACAAAAATGCATTAAAATATTTTAAAATTCTATCTAAAAGTCCATAAAAACAGGAGTCTCCGGTTTGGACTAGGAGAATCAATAATTTCAAATTGGACTGGAAAAAATGTGTTTACATTTTCCATTATAGTTCAACACAGGTGAGAGATGTGTCAAAATTATCTCAAACAAAAATGAAGAGAATTAAATGATCTTTCCAACATTTTCAGTTTTACGATCGGACTTTATTTACGTCTTATAGAGAGCAAAAACTGCAAATAGGTCCGATTTATCTCATTCTTCCCTAGATATATATGTATATACTTTTTTCCTCTACATATGTATATACTTATTTTAATACTTTTATATCTCAAAAAAGTCAGACATCTGAATATCTCGGAAAATATAAATTTAACAGACAAGTGTTTCAGACAAAATTTCTTTTTTTAAACGGTGTGATTTTTTTTATATATATATTGTAATATGATTCAATTATTCTACATATTAAAAAGCCAATAGTTTACGAGATATTTTATGCTTTATTCTGGCACATATTGACATAAAATATTTCATATAATAAATATTTTTCGTATATTAAATATTTCGTAAACTATTATTTTATAATTATATCTTAATTTTATTTCTAGAAGTGAAGAGAATGAAATTTTGAACTAAAAGTTCCTTTCCTAATTTTGGATCAGACCATTATTACTGATTGTAAGTTATTAACGATTGAAGTTAATAAGTCAATCAGATTAGGCGTGCAGCCGGAGCACGCAAAAGCGCAGCATAGAGTTCCTCGCGTTTACTATACAAAATAATAAAATTAATCAATTGGTATATTGAAAAAAAACACATAATTTAAAATATACATTTTGCCTATATATTTTTTCTAAAAAAATTATGTTTTCATCTTTACACCAATTTATTTATTTCATTATGCCATTCATAAAAGAGTAAGGTACAATTATAAAAAAATTAATTTTACGAGACTTTACTTTATATTTAATATCAATATGTATCAGAATAAAGTATAAAATAAATTATTTTTTGATATCTCTCTTTTAATATTTTTATATGCAGAATAATAATTGGGGAAATCATTATTACTTAATTATAAAGGTATCATGTTATGTAATATAAAAAAAAACACAATTCCTTTTTAAAAAGTAGAGATGGACTTTTTTGATGTCTCCACCTAGAAAAAAAATAACGTCTTTGAAATCGTTCTTCTTTCATCTAAAACATTTTTTTGCATTTTATATATTTTTTAAGATATTTGTCTGAGACAATTAAAATGGGATGCTTTGTGTATGAGTATACATATAAATATATAAAATAATTTTTCATATTAAATGACTCTAAATCAATAAATATGTAGATAAATATATAATGAATTTATCCATTTGAATCTACTCATTTATTAATTTATTCATTCATCTATTTATTATTATGAAAAATTTTAATAAAATTTTAATTGGGAAAATATACACAGTAAGCGCGAGAAGCTTTGTGCTGCGCTTCTGCGTACTTCGGTTGGACATAATCTGACTTTAACTTTAATCATTAATAACTCAGTAATAATGATCTGAGCCAAAATTAGAAAAGGAACTTGTTCAAAATTTTATCTCTCTTTAGTCCCAGAAATATTAATTAATAGTTATGGAAGACTCTATGTGTGCGTGCGTGCGTGCGTGCGTGCGTGCGTGCGTGCGTGCGTGTGTGTGTGTGTGTGTGTGTGTGTGTGTGTGTGTGTGTGTGTGTGTGTGTGTACCCAAGATAAAAAAATAAGTGGACTTTTTGAATTACTTGGCAACGGAACGTCCTAGTGATGTGCAGTTTGCATTACAATCGTTATTATAATCTTTCGAGTAACTGGGTTTTTTAAAATTGTTTACATCTCGTTTAGTTTGAGTTATTGCTATTTGAGTGTAACATGTTTTA
>NW_017259498.1:88287-98716 GCF_001594045.1 Atta colombica | reverse complement strand
TATATATATATATATATACAGGGTGTTCCAGTTTTTTTTAGGAAAAATTTTACCAACATATTCTACAAGTGAAAACAAGAAAAAAATGTTATAGAAACATAAGCTCATAAATGTTTTATTGAAGTTATAATAAAAATACAAAATGATAATGGACTGATGTTTCATCGACATAGCATAGGAATACATTGCTAAATATTTACACAAATTTTATTGTTTACTTTGTTGAGGTCGTTGACTTAATCATTGACTTTGTGTTAAAACTAATAATGCGTTAGAACTCTGTATGATATCATATCACACCGCGAGTCTTTTAGATTCATGAATGCGATGACATGCATTTCATTTGTGATTTTTGTAATGGAAATGCTGTAGTTGTTGTAAAAGAATATCAGCGAGAATTCCCTCAAAGGAGAGTATCACATCAGTCAGTTCATAAGAATTCATGAAATAGGCTCTTCATAGTATAAGATAAGAACATCAATTTTATGGATCAATGTAATCGAAATCGCTCTGAAAGAAATCTTAAACGTCTTTGACAATGATTCGGGACAAAGTATTCGACGAGCTTCATATCAACTACAAATATCCAGATCTATAATCTGGTGAACACTATATGTGATGGAAAGATATCCATAACACAACCACTGTACATCTTTTACCGACAGACTGAGAAGATACGTTTTTGTGAATGGTATGTACGTACAATCCTCGATAATAATTTTCAGTCAAATATTTTGTGGATGCATGAAGCAATATTTACGAGAGTCAGTGTTCTAAATATACATAATAACCATTAATGGAGATATGAAAATCATAGTGTCTCAGAGAGAGGGTTTCAATAATAATTCAAATGAAATGTATGAGCGGGAAATATGCAACAATCATACTCTCGAACCTTTACTTTTTACTGATAGATTAATTACAGTCTTTTTTGGATTTCTTACAAAATGAATTGCAGCCAGAATTGGTAGGAGATATTCCATTATTATTTTATCAAAATTTATGGATTTAATTAAATAGTTGTGCAGCACAGTGTTATGCAGCACCAGTACGACAATGGTTAAATAATTATTACCTTCATGGAAGGTTGAGGAGGATCAATTCTTTGGCCTCCAAAATCATCTAGATCAACTATATCGCGCGATTGGATTTTTATTTATGGAGAAAGAAAAAATTTATCAAACACGAATTAATACACGTCAGAAGCCAATGCAAAGAAATTCGTGATGCATTTACTGTAATTTAAAAAAAATCAAGAAGAAATTAATAATGCAATAGATTCTATTTTTCTCGTAGGTATCAGTTTTATATTTGTAATGACGGACAATATTTTGAAATGGAGTTATAATAAGCAATCTATTTCTACATAGTATCGAATAAAGAAGCAATTTGTTGTTATTTTTGTATTTTCATTATAACTTTTCAATAAAATAATTTATGAGTCTATGTTTATATAACATTTTTTTCTTGTTTTTAAAGTATAGCTGGTAAAGTTCTGCCAAAAAACCTCTATATACGTATTATATAATTGTCTAATAACCGAATGTATTCTGTGATAGGTACAATTCCTGGAGAAACAATCCAGTAAAGTAGAGTTTGCTCAAATGCTGAATGGTATCAAAGATCTACGAAAGAATGGTTTTAAAGAGGCTGACATTATGAAATCTGCATTAGCAAGCGAATGTCCTAATGATGGTCCGCTGGTTGACGAGGCAAAGAACTGCTTGAAGAAACTCGCGAAGACTAATGGCTTCACATCAGTGATTTCATGTGTTGACTCTCCATGCGTACGCTCACCAAACAATATTGTTAATCGTTTAACCGCATGGGCAAAGAAATTCACCTTCGACTTGTTTCGCAAATTTTTCGATCCCAAAGCCTTTCCCGGATATCTAAATCTTTTAATGAATTTCCTCGACAATTTTACTCACGGTTTATCCGTGGGTGGATCGTTCCTAATTTCTTTCCGTGTAGGTGTCCTCAGTACGTTCACTATTTTGGTGCATGAAATACCTCATGAAGTTGGCGATTTTGCTATTCTATTACGAAGTGGATTTAGTAAATGGGGTGCTGTGCGGGCGCAGTTAATCACGGCTGGCGGTGGAATCGTTGGTGCTTTGGCAGCCGTCTCCTTTTCTGGTAGTTTAGGTAAATAATATCTTTAAAAATTTGTGAAGATAATATATAAAATTTATTTTAAATACAATTATAAAATACATTTGTAACATAAAAAACTTGATAAAAATAATGCAAGATAAAAATAAATAAAAATAATGCAAAATAATAAATTAATCTAATAATAATATAGTTGCATTTTTTATTAAGCTTAACGATAAAAATTTTGATATTATTTTTGACATTACATTTTATTAATTTTATTTATTTCATTGTATCAAGTAATTTTTGAAATAATATTTCTATACTATAAATAATCTTACTAATAGTATCTATTATCTATTACGTAATTTATTTTATTGAGTAATTTATTTTATTGAGTAAAATTTATATCTTTTTTTTCAGAGGAAAGAACTAATTGGATATTACCATTGACCGCAGGAGGATTCATACATATTGGTTTAGTAACCATCCTACCCGATTTGTTAAAAGAAACGAATATAAAAGAGTCTTTGAAACAATTTGGCGCTTTACTTTTGGGAGTTGTTATCATGGCTGCACTGATCTTTATTTAGATCAAATATATTTCATTAAAAAATTATAGCGAATTCAATTGCCGCAGTATTAAAACTGTTATACAATAATCTATTTGAGTATAAAATAAAATATAAATATTTTAAATGATACATGTGTGTGTATAAAATACATATTTTAAACAGCACAATAAAATCTAATAGAATTTTCGCGATTTAACTCGTTTCTTTCGTTACATTTATATTAAATACTTATCTTTATGTTAATTTGTGTATGACGATTAATTTTATGCACTAGTGTATACAATCGAATTCGCTATTAGTTATGCAGAGAAATTCTATTATGTTGATAGTAAATTTCAGTTATGTGCTATCGCTGAGTTGATAGAAAAATATGTCTCAAAATTATCAACTTTTCATACAGAATATTTTTACAGTTCTGAATTGAAACAACACTAATTAGAATAGTGAATATGCAGTTTCTTTTCTTCCATACTTTCAATTATAATATGATCTTTAAAATTATATTACGAGTTTTCAAAATTTGAATATTGCAACCTTAATACAATCCTACAGTATATTTCATCCCTTAATATAGTTATATAAATATATACTTTTCAGAGTTATTTTTCTCTCATCTAAAAAAATTCTAATTTTTTTATGTGTATCATTTTTCAACACAGCGATATGTATCAACACAATATTTTGAAGTTGCCATAAAGTTATATAATACTTTTTCTCTCTATATTATTTAATGAAAGAAGACTTGCGCTATATGGAGAATGCCTTAACACACGCGTGACGTTGCACGCGTATAAAAAAACGTATGAGAAGAAGTGAGAAGAAGGCATGTAAAGGCATTCCTATTTCCATCTGTACATCACAGTGCAGCGTCACAAATGCCTTAACGTTTTAGTATGTCTTTTTATACCTTCTTCTCTCGCGCAACTTTGCGTATTAAGGCATTTGTGACGCCATGTACAAGAGTGCTATGTCTTATTTTGATTATCATGATTTTGAATTTTGAGTAAAAATAATTTTTGTTTAAATCATACATAAAAGAGTCTATTGTTGTTGTTCCTTCTTGATAATCAATTTCCATTTCGACAACATTTAAGCAACAAGGGCTAAAAAATTTTGTACTAAGAATATTTTTCAATACGCACTGATGAAATAGTAGTCTGAGATTATTGCATTCTTTCAGTGAATATTATAGAGAAAGAGAGGAAGAAAGGGGTGAGTGAGTGAGTGAGTGAGTGAGCGAGAGAGAGAGAGGGGGAGGGGGAACGAGAAAGAGAAAGAAAAAAAAAGCGAAAGCAAAAACAAAGAATTTGTATATTATTTTGTCAGAATTAAATTACTTGTTACGTTATGACAAAATGACATGAAAAATATTATTATATTTCATATAATTTATATTATAGACACATAAATATAGAAATTTGTTATAGCTAAGATAATATTAATATTATTTTCCAGTTTGTATACTAATAATTTTTTCTAATAATAAAACAATTGAATACCAGTTAAAAATTTAATTTAATTTGAAGTATTGATGATTTTTCGTAATAATGACTGAGATATATTATATATATGAATATATAATATATATTATAGGTTTATGCATATTTTGAATTTTTTAATATTTCCTTCGTGCTGTGAATATTTGTTTCAAAATATAAGCTATTTTCATAAATAATTAATATCAAGTATAAAGTTAATTATAAACCTAAGCTGTTTTCATATTATCCAAATTTTTAATTCTTTAATTTAAATCATAAAATTTTTAATTGATATTATTTTATTAGAAAGAATACTAGGTTATATCAGTATTGCTTTATGATAAAACTCATATATTTACGTGTCTGTCATAAATTATATACTGCAACAGAAATTCATATTATAGTTATTTTAGTTATCAATTTAGTTATCAGTTAATAATGTAATAACAATTGCATGTATGTACATATAGAGGCTATGAAGAAAAAAATTACAATGGCATTAAATAAGTTCCTTTCTATTCATTGTAATGTAATTAAAATTAAATAATGTAATTTAATTATAATAAAATAATATACAAACTCTTTTCTTTTTCTCTTGCTCTCAAATTTGATAAATTCCGAGTTTAGATATAGCAACCTTTCTAACCATATTTAATAAAACTTATAAAATCGTGCGTAGGACGTAAGATTTTGACTAAAGTCTAAATGAGTAGACTAGACAAAATGAAATTAATTATATTCCTTTCGTCTACGTCTTTACTAATTAGTATTAAATATTCACAATGTATTCTTATATTTTGTTATAAATATTCACAGCAAAAAGGAAGCTCCAGGAAAAATTCAAAGTATGCATAAATCTCCAATATATTTGCATCTTTATCGGTATTAAGAAAAATTACATGGTGATAATATATATTTTCATTAAGATTAAAGTATATCAAAAGACATAGTTATACATTGCGTTAAGTATTGTATATCCATAAAAGATATCTATTGCGTATCTTTTTCAGATCGAGCTTCGTATTTCATTAGACATTTAGACATATAATTCAGATATAATTATAATTCAGATATAAAATGTAGATAAATATATCTACGGGATAAATTTTGTTAAATTTTCAATTTATAAAGACGAGCAGAACTTTCAGAAGGAATTTAGCTGTTGTAATTTTCTCTCGGTAGCCTCGTGTATCATGCGTGATGTTCATACTTTATGAGTTATAAAAGATAACGCAACCCTTGTACTTAACAGGTAAAAAACAAGGTATTATTTCATTCAAATGCATGATACAAGAGTGCTCTTTCTTGCACCTGTAAATAGAAACCCTAGTTGGGGAACTGGTTAAAATTAACATCTTTTACAAAAATATTTTCTATGTATCATACAGTTATATATAAATGAAACTGTTCATATCTATGTAATCTCTAATTCGCTATGATTTGTAAATAAAATATACTATTCTGCGATTGTTTATATTTTATACTTCTTTTATATTAAATATATATACTACAGGAACTTTCAGATAATATGGCATATAATCGGTACAAAATAATTTATTAAGTAATTATTTCTAAAACAAAAAATATAAGTTATTTATACTTGCTATGTGATAGCCAGATATATAACTAAAGTCTTATACATATTTTATGTACATGTATCTCAGTCGTTTTACTTTTCAAATGATATTTTTCAATTATTCCTCACATAATTATGAGATATACATGAAATATTAATTGAGCTGATTAAATCAAATATCAAAAGTTCCCGTCTCTTGAAGGGAAAAACATACAGACCTTTAATGTGTTTGATAGGCCAATAGAAAGGAAAGACTCTTACAACGAAAAAATCGCTATAAATATAACTACTATGCCATTTAAACAATGAATTAAATAATGAATTTAACTGACATCTAATGACTAGTATTTCATACTTTGGATACAAGAGACGAGAACCACATTTTTTCACTGATCAATCCTGTAAGTATGACAATCTATTTACAGTAGAAATAGAATAAACACAGAATAACAAAATACTTTTTTATACTTAGATTTTTCCTAAGATCTGGAAATTGTAGCTAATCATCTTCATCTGCAGATAATATTCTCTTTTTCAAGATTTTTTTAATAATTACTACGACAATAATTTTAATTTTCTTCTCTTGACAAAACTTTTTACACTGACAAATACATATTAAGTAAACTCTATGCTCTATTGCACATATCTATTAACATAAGACTGGAATTTAATTTATAATCTTTGATATACTTTCGTATATTTTTTTTAGTTACCTTAGACATTAATTCATATTCATAGTTCATCATGAGGTGCTTCAAAAATAGTTTCTTTTAATCTTTCAATCAGTAATATTAAACTCTTCAAAATGTCTGTTTCATCCACAGTGAGTTTAATATTAAGATTTTGATAAAAGTGTAAGAGATTATTTATAACAGGTAAAAGCAAAAGCTCAATATTCTTAAATTCGGTTTTACAAATAGGAGATATCGTGATCATGCTATCTGAGACTACTTCGAGAAAATCGTTATTTTCTATGCTAAATTGGCCAGTTAACTTTTCTTTGAAGCATTTAACCATTAAGTTGCTTAGGAGTTTACAGTAATCGTGCCTCAGTAATTTTAACTCAAAATCTGTAATAGCATACTCCCTCATTCTCTGTTGACGCTGTTCGGCATCATGAATTTCTTCTAGGTTTCGTCTTTCGATTGTTAAATCGTTAATTAGTTTCATTGCTTTCATTTGTATATGTAATTGATCGTCGTATAGAATCTTGCCAAGTAACTGCAAACCGCCATGATCAATCCAAGCTTTCTGAGCAGCAGGAAATTGGCGTATTAAGGCACTTAGAGCAAAGAGACATCTGGATTTTACTTCAATTTTATTATTTGTAGACAAGACGTGCAACACTTTTTGAATAAAATCATTTTCTAATGCCTTAGCTTGCACTTTTGGATTTGATTGGGCGGCTGCTCCTAAAAGGCGTAATGCTTCTGATTTTATTTCATTATTAGTTCCATTAAGACATGGTGATATGATCTTAGTCAGCCTACAAAAAAAAGTTTAAAATTGTATTAAAATTGTATTGATAAATTGTTATCTCCAAGAAAAATTATATTCATTCATATTTACCCATCCATGTCTGAGAATATTTTAGCATTGTCTATTTGATGAAGAAGATATTCTAAATTATTTAAAATGTCCAATACTTCTTCAATCTCTATACTAATTAACGTTCCTGTAGTGATACTACTTTTATAAGATTGAAATTTCTGGAAAAACCTTTTTAATAATTCTGAATCGCTTGTAACATTAACTTTAAGAGCATTAAGTTCCTCTTTCAAAGTTTCATAAAAACGTTTAAAACGTTTCTCAGTTTTTGGTCGAGTTTCTCCATTCTAGAATGAAAAAGAAAAGAAAAATATAATAAATTTTAAATTTTTACTTATTAATCCTAAATTTGTAATAAAAAATAATTTACATTTGGGTAAACAATTATTAATATAATTTAGATCTATAATCAAGACAATGCAATATGTTAAAATATGGAACGAACAAAAAAAAACATAATTGCAATTGTTAGATACAACATGTGTTAATCTGTTTCAATTCCAAATTCCAATAATTGCAAATTTCTAATTCTTAATTCTCTGTCTGTAATCACATTTTTATTTCTTACGTCTTAATTTGGATCTATATCTATCCCAAGTTTTTCATTGTTCTAGGCTTTCAAAAATTCAGTTAACTCCTCTGTTACATTATTAAATAGTTTTTAATTGAAATGTTAAAACCTTTATCTAACAAAATTTAAAATTTGAGCAAAAATAGAATAAAATTTTGAGGATCAAATTTAAAAGTAAAATTTTTTGTTTATGCTAAAAAACCCAAATTGAAGGCGGAAGATTAAAATAGATATTTAAAATAAAAAAATAGTTACATTCATGTTTGATATTTCTGCTTCATCTTGCTTAAGTTTTTTCAATCTCGCTTTCAATTCATCGATAGGAAATTTCAAAGAATTCAAAGATTCTGAAACTTTCTTTATTTTCACAGAATCCGGCTCTTCGTTTTCTAGAACCGACTTATCTGGATGTAGTGTCAATGACTTGGAATTGGATCGGTTTGTATTTTCATCATCTTCTTCTGTGTCATCCATCAATTTAGCCTCTGTTACTCCAGTTGCAAAATTATGTCTCACGTGAAGTCCCTTGGGAATAGGAGTTCCTGATAAAAATTAAATTTTATTAATCTTACTAGAGATTAGATCTTTATTCTTACTAGCACAAAATTTTAGGATATTTATAATTTAATCAAAAATTTGATTGAATCTACTATTATTAATTTTTGTATTAAGATGCGTTTATGTGACAAAATTAGTTTTATTTATATATTTTAGTATCATACATATTTCATTAAAAAAACACAAGCTATATATACTTTCATAATTATTGATTATTTAAACAATTCTGATTTGGAGCTTTCTTGAATATTTATATAGAATAATCCTAATATTCATATCCATCTCAAAAGTTTCAACAAAATTTTAATATTTGTTAAAAAAAGAGAGAGAAAATCATTGTAATATGTAATCCCGAACGATTTAATTTCTTAAGACTGTGCCTTCTTGGACCACGTAATCCAATCGGCACATACATCACTGGAGGCAACCATTCGGACAGGACGATCACAGAATTCTCTCTCTCTCTCTCTCTCTCTCTCTCTCTCTCTCTCTCTCTCTCTCTCTTTCTGTCGCGATTCCTTATTTAAAACAACACGAAGTAATCTCCAAAATTCTCGCATTACACAAGACTGTGCTGTCTTCTTTAGGAATGTCGGAAGGATTGGATTGTTGCATTTTCGCCGCGGAAGGGCTGCACGTACAGCGGATTTGACTGACGTGGTGTCAAACAGAGCGATGGATCTCGATCGGCGTAAAGTAGTCCCACGGTTGCGGATACGACCTTGATGAGATACTTACCCTTTTTCACCGTCTGCCATTCGTGCGTTGCCACGAAAGCGCTCTCGTTTTTTTCAGCGCTGCCGAAAATTGCAAGCGGCAGGTACAACAGCAGGATGCACGTGTCAACACGCATTCTGATAGGGACAACACGACGTCGTCGTCGTCGTCACCGGAGTAGAGAAACGCGTTACGGCTGCGATTGTTCACAGGCGAACGTTTATGCGCAAATCTTGTAATCGTTCGTCATCAGCTGGCGCAAAAGCGACGTGAGATTGTCAGCGTGATGCTCGGCATGACATTTATCGCGGGACTCGCGAACAACTCGTTCACGTGTTGCGTCCGCTATTTATTGCGTCTGTGTGTCAACCCAATGCGCCGACGGTAGTTGCACGCGGTCGCCACCAGAGCCGACCGACAACCAATGAAGAGACGCGACGTTGCCGTATCCATCGTATTCGAATCTTCTCGTGTATTTCGAAAAACCGAGTAATATTTTATTGTAAAAAATAAGATTTATTTTTTTCATCGTTAGAGCGGGCTGCAGAAAAAATTTCCTTCTCCTTTTGTCAAGTATCAAATATATATAGATCCTTATTTCAACATATACATTTTTTATAAACTTTATGAATAAAACTAGTTTTTTCATTATATTTGATATTTCATTTAAAGTACAAGTCCAAGCAAAACAAATCAAAATAACAAAATAACAAAATGACATTATTAATTGAAAAGTGACTTTTAGTAATTTTTTTTCCAAGACTGGCACCAACTTTTCAGTGGCAATATATATATATTGAAACTCGGCTTAAATCCGCGTGTGTTTTCATTACGTATTGAAGATTGAGGATTGCAAATTGAAGATTAAAATCCAGACAATCAGAATGATATGGACTAAAATTATAAAATAATTTTTTATAAAATTATCTGATTGAATTCTAATGGCTATGTTTAGCAAAACATTTACTTTACAACTGTTGGAAGTTTTCTTCGCTTTTTGATTAAATTATATTTTTTACTCTAGAGAAATGATCCTATCTCAGCAGATAATCATAAAACGATTATAAAACTATTGTTTTCTGCTGAACGTAACCATTTTTTAATTTGCAAAAAAAATCCTCAGTCTCCAATACATAATATATAATATGTATTTTAATTGTAAATAGACTTATAATTTTCAAACTGTTGATTATTATTTATTAGAGAGAGAACCGACTTTATTTATTTATATCTGTGTAAAATTATTACATAACAATAGTAGAATCAAATTAAAGAATATTATAGCATGATATAATTGCGTGACAACTGC
>NW_017259498.1:83740-88187 GCF_001594045.1 Atta colombica | reverse complement strand
TAAAGTAGCTAAGTATTTTGTATTTCGAATAATACATCGATATACATTATCATCCATAAATTCAAAAACAATTTTTTCGTATATCAGAAACCAAAACCGTAGAGAAGCTTTCAAAAGTGCATTTTAAAAAGATTGAGCTATTTATTTTTCAGTTTTGTTTTTATGCTATTTTGTTCTTAAATTACATAAAAACTAGCGTTTTTCAATATTTTTATTTTATTTTGAAGCGTTGTAGTTTGATAAAACATTATGGGAAAAAATTAATGAAAAAATATTTAAACATAAGATCTTTTAATAATAATTTCTAATTTTAAGATAATTTCTTTTAATTGGTACGAGATGATTTTTCATAATAATATCGAATTTTTTTGTAATTTTGTAAAAACTCATTTTTATAAAAAAATATTTTTTTATTTTGAAATTAATCGATTTACAGAAAAAAGAAAAAAAAGAAAAATTTTTTTCTTTTAATATTCTAGATTTATATAAATTTTGCAAAAATTTTTTAGGAACTCTTTTATAAATTTAAGTCTGATACACATACTTGAAAAATATAGGCAATAGGAAAACAGGCAATATGAAAAATGGAAAATTTTTTCATTACTACTTTCCATGGTAAAAATTTTCATTTTTCACACTTCATTTTAGGAAAAATGATCGCTATAGTTATAAGGTTGGGTTGTTTTACCATTCAATATAAACTTGAACTCACTTTCTTATTTTCTTTGTTCTTACTCTTTTATTTTTATGTTTATCTATATCTTATATTCTATTAATTAGATAAATCATATTATCACATATAGTTTATCCGAAGATAGACCTTAAGAATCGTATTGTTGAAAATATCGCACAGGAAAATGTACAAAAATATCATAGTATGTAATAGATTTCTCTAGTACTTTCTGCGATACTTATCAAAAGGCTTTCAAACTCTGAAAGAATTTGGAAACTGAATTCGGGAATTGAGAGAATAAGACAGTTTAGGTGGCCAAACAAAACGCCGTTTGGCGGCGAGCGCGAGCGGCGACGGTATGGGTCGCAACGGCAACACCGGACGGCGCGACGACCGACCAATCAGCGCGCGGAACGTAGTCCTGGCGCGCAAGGCCAGCTAAGCGAAACTCATTTTACTACGCGCTCGTACGACGACCGGCACGTGCGGCGGCGGCGGCGGCAGCGGCGGCGGCGGCGGCGGCGACGACGACCGTTCCCTACCATCCAGACCCTACTTCCCTCGCGCAGTAACACAGTAACCGTTGCGCGCGCGGCGTTTCGCTCTCACGCCTCTCACGCTCTCGGCTCTACTCCATCACCGCGCACGGCACGCACACGTCCACTGCACCGTCCTCACGGGTACATCCACGCGTCACGAGAATCCGTTAATAGCAGACCGATCGCCATGGCAGAGGAATATCTATACGGTAAATATGAACGGCCATGATGCCACGTTCGCTGTGGCTTTGCTATTTCGCGACGCACGCGGATACTTACGTACCGTCGGCCATTTAAGCGCGAAGGGGATGTACTGGCCGGAGACGCCGGCTAGGCTTTCGGCCATTGCGATACGGCAGACTCTCGACTCCCGTTGCAATCTCCGGAGCCGGCGTGCTTGGTCACCGGCCGGTGCCGCTCTCTCGCCACGAATACGACTTTAGTGTCTTCTGTGTTCAGGAATCACCCTAGAGGGACCGAATGCAAGCGAGGTATGGGACCCGGAGCACAAGAACGATGATTCGGACGGCGCGGCCCAAGACATCGGCGCTGATCAGAAGCTCATTATAAAAATGGTGAGTGTGCCACGTTTCGGCAACCGATGGAATGACAACAGAGACGTCGCCGTCGCTCCATGTCTAATGAGTTTTTCCCCGCCTACGGTTCCCCGCTGTGTCTCCACGAGCTAGCATCTTTCGGGCGCCTTCCTTCATTCGTGGTGGGGCGTGCAGTTTCCATCGCACTCATCGGCTATCGTTTCTTCTATCATGCCGCGTGTTTCCGCATACCGCATTTTCAATTGTTGTTCAGTTAGCATAATTTAGGAACACCTCGATTTTTTTCTTTGTAGCGCTCCTCATCACCATCGCCAATTAACATTTCGCGCGCGAAACTCAATCGCCAATTTCAAGTGGTCTCGTTCAATTCTTTAATCGAGAAAGATAACCTGGGTGACAGTCGGCCACATTGCTCCGATTTTTTTGCTTTTCCTAAGATCGCAAACATTCCTCTATGTCTGAATCATTCAATGATTGTTCCTTAAAGTAAATAAGAAGGCATCTTTTTACAAAGTCGCTCGTGGCGTTGTGACGATGATTGATTAGTTTCCCGTTATAATTGCCAACTCGTCTCTTAACGAATAGGTACCGGGAAAGTTTGATGCTTGGCGCCATTTTTTCACAACGGCTTCGCCCTTCCCCCCCACTTTATATTAGATAAGACAGGGCTCTATTATATGTCGTGAGATACAAATTTTAACGGAAATTTAATTTGCGGTTAAACTTGATTTGATTCGATTGAACAAGGAATCGAAATTCTTCTCGTGAATCACAATATGCGAATTAAATTAATAGAATTTGATAGTGTACCGGTTATCGAAATATTACGGCACACAAAGTTAATATAACAAAGTAGATATTAATAAACATTCTCATCGCGAGTAGTTTTATAAAAATTATATGTAGTACATTATGTTTTATCGTAACATTAATTTTTAACTTTTTAAAAGTTTATAATGACAAATATAATTTTTTATTACATTACCTTAATCATTTCTTCTGTTATATGTGTGCGCTTTGTGCATTTCATTGAATTTGAATATTACAGCATTTTTTATCTCTTTATTCTTTTTTTTTATAACAATATAATAATATTTGTGTATAATTATTTTTTCGCAGGTAGGAGGTCGATTCTGTATCTTCAAACAAAGTGAAAAAATTACAAAAGTAAGCAAATTTACTAGGTGTTGACCAATGAAATTATCAGTATTCTAGTAAATTCGCTCACTTTTGTAATTTTCACTTCGTTTTAAGATACAGAATTGATTCTAAGCTGTTTTCTAACCTAGAAAAAAATTGATCAAACTTTATAAACGTATGACAAAAATATTTGAGATAAAATGCATTTAATGGATTTGTTTTTTATTCCTATATTGTCTAAACTGGCTCAGACAGTGCAATAAGTTAGAGTGAAACAAACTTATATTTGTTTCACTTCAACTTATTGCATCAGTTCAGATAGTGCAGGAATAAAGAACAAACCTAAAAATAATACAATTATAAGAAATTTAAATATACAATTTTCCTAGTCTTTTGTTTATAAGAATTATTGACTGATTGTTACAACATTGAGTTTGAATTTTGTATAAAATCTTAGATATTTGTATGAATTAATAACCAAAATAATTTTTATTAGTATCCAATATTATATTTTATTATTTATTCTACATTTATATAAATAATTTCTTGTATAATGTTTATTGTAAACTTTTTAGGCTCTTCTAGGACCGGAGGCTAAACCTGGAGAGCTTAACGTCTTGCAGGTTGAAGCAATGGGATTAAAAGGACCTATAAAAACTCCAATTGCCTTGTTGGAGATGGGAAAAACGGCGCAGATTATTCTCGATCTAAGTTTCCCAGATCCTCCAGTCACGTTCACGTTGGTTAAGGGCAGTGGACCGGTTCATATAGTAGGACACAATCTTCTTGGTATGTATCTCTACATCAAAAACTAAGTAATTTTACTTAGTAAATTTATAACTAACATCTGAAAAATTGTATTGTCTTATTATCTTGAGATTAAGTTCATGTTTTAAATACTATATTTCTTTTACACACACATACACACACACACACACACACACATACACACAATATTTTTCTATTACAAATTCTTATTGTCGCATATGCAGAATGAGAATTAAACTCTGATGTTTTGCTTGTCAAGCAACTATTCTAATATTTAGAATTATATTCAATATCTCTGTGTATGATTTCAGATTATTAAATATTATATGTGCTACTCATATACAATTCAATATAAAAATTCATCACAAATTATAAAAATCAATGCCTTAAACGATCTTAAATGCTTGTATGATAAAATATTATATCACATAGACATCTTCTAACAAACTCATCTTAAAAATATACATTATTACTAAACTTTAGCGACTATTTTCTTAAATTATTAATAAAAAGTTAATATTTTTTTTATTTTATATTTATAAAAGTTTATCAAGGTATACCAAGCAAAGATGATAAAGTTAAAATCGAATATCTTCTTAAAAAACATAAAGAAAAATAATTTTAATAAAAATATATTCTATTCTATGTTAAAAGTGTACATATATTATATGTTTTATTATCTGTATTTTTTATCTGCTTTTGCTGTTGTACATGTTAGTCTTTTTGAATTATACACATAACATTTTGAAATATAAAATAAATTTTATACA
>NW_017259498.1:76003-83376 GCF_001594045.1 Atta colombica | reverse complement strand
ATATATATATATATATAGATTTGAAAATATATATTCTATCTAGCAAATTTTATTATAATAAGTTTAGTAAATTTAGTAAATTTTTGCTATAAATCTTATGAGTGAGGATAAAAGAGGATAATACTGTATTTAATTTATTAATATCGATTTATGCGTGTAGAATGCTTCTCTATAATAGTAGTAGTAATAGTAGTAGTTAGTAGTAGTAGTAAAGCCCATTCTACAATGGGCAGTAGCAGTAGTGAATTAAAGAGTAGAAATTGACTAATCATAGTTGATTATCCTTCTCACATTCGACTATGATTGGTTGATTTCTACGCCTACTTTTTAATCCACTACTGTTATTGCCCATTGTAAAATGGGCTTAATAATAGTAGTAGCAACAATAGTAGTAGTAGTAGGAGATGGTGACAAGACCATATCAATTCTCCTGAATGTTTGAATTTATTCAAAAAGAGGAGAATCATAGTCCATTCTTATTTCAAGCTTATCTTAAGTAATGTCTTAAGATGCAAATGTGGCTCTCTGATTGGTTCATAACATCTTAAGACTGTACTTAAGCAGTTTTAAATAAGACTTAAATATAACTTAAATAAGGCAGTCTTTAATAAGAATTGACTAGTGAAAAATTGACAATAAAAATGAATAGTGGCTTCTGATTAATTCATGACATTCATCTTAAGACCTTATGACAATCTTAAATATAAGAATCAAATATAAATACGATGTCAAAAAAAGTCATATAGATCTGAAAATTTCCTTTGCGACTTCTGCTATGTCAAATTACGAATTTTTTCGTATATATGGGATATGAGATTTGAAGTCGATCTGTCGGTTATGAGTTCGTCGCGCGGAGGTACATCCCTTATGGTTCTCTATAAAAATATGATAAATTTTTGAATGCAGGATACGTCCGCAAAAATGTTATGACATAATTTATATTATAAGTTTGTATACATATATAAATAATTTACTATAGGAGAATTTGCACTTCATGATAATATCTTTAGTTTATCTTTACTTTTTATGTTGCTGTAGAACATATGAAATTATATTTAATAAATATCCATTTCAGGCACCGCGAAAGAAACGAAAACTTTTATCAGGAGATAAAAAAAACGGCGTTGAATGAGTACGGTCGTGAACATAGACAAATAGAATATTAAGATAAAAATCGACATTGCGCCATAGTATGTCTAAAAAATATCAATATTGCATTAAGAACATTTTTTATTTTATTTCAAACTTTATCTTTTAAAATATCTTTGAGGAATTATAATTTTTAAGGAGAGGAAAAGATGGACGTGAACCTTTTATAAAAAATCATAAATGTATCCCTTGTATTCTCATTCATGTTTCATGTTTTATTTTTGTAAAATAAATCTTATTTTGCAAAGAGTTGCTTTTATTTCTTACTAATCACGCTTCCTTTTTTTCCATTTTTGCAAAGTAATATATTATAATTTTTTATTAGATTATAGAAAATCAAATAATATTTGTTAATATTTATATCGATAAATGTAATTCGTATCTTTAAAAGTCAAAGTTAGACTAACATATTATAATTTTGAAATTTTTTTTTTATTATAAAATTTCATATATATTTTCTTAAAACTGATATATTTTCTTTAAACTGATAGATGTAAATAAATTTTATATATAAATATATATTCTCATTTACTTCCTTATGTAATATAATATATTATGTTAATTATTATTAAATATGGAAGTATTATCAATTATCTCGCTTAAAATAAATAAATTGCATATGACTACATTTTATATTTCTTGTAGGATCCTGAAGATGAAGACGATGAAGATGACGAACCTAAGAAGAAAAATGCTAAATTAGCAGCTGCAGCTAAATACAAAAATCAGGCTAACAAGAACAAGAAAAAATAAACATGAGCCTTAATATTATGAAAATAAAACAAACTCTTAAGTTAAGATATACACATAAGTCCATCACTATCATCCGCATTTGTGCGAATCTAGTATCATTTCATCAGATTATCACACGACAAAACGATTGCCTTCCACCTTTTTAAAACACAACTGGACCAACAAAATAAGACAATTATATTACGTGTAATTTTGAAATAATTTCAGACGATTTTGTTAATTTGCATATGAAAAAGTTTGCTTAAAAAATATTTTTGTGCTTTAACTAATCTTTTTATGCGTCTGTCCAAAGTGAAGTTTATTACAATTACCTCAATTATATAGACATTTGTATAGCATACTTGTTGTGTGCTGTTGAATATTTTTACAGGATAATGTATATTTAATAACATAGAATTTAACATTAAAAAAAAATATGTTTATGGCAAGATTTTTATAAATGTAATTTCTCTGTCTTCAAAAAATGATATATGTACATTCTTATCGTATTGGAGTATATAATTTGAGATAAAATTAAATATTTTTTCCTTTTGATGATACTTTGTCATTGAAGAAAGAGAATATCTTGAGAACAAATATTATGTTTTTTCTTTTTTACTAGACGACTTATTGAAATCCATGTTAAATATATAGTTTTGGTATGATAAAATAGTGTATTAAATGATTTCTGGCCCAGTTGTTATTGTAAAATTTATGGAAAGCACGAATGGGGATCTACAATGAGATTTTGTATTTTTTTTTTTCCGATATCGTGTTCATATCGACGTAATTCTTTCAGAGATGCGAAAATATATTCCATCTGTTTAAACACGATTTTTGGAAATAATTCTCATGTAAAGAATTGCAAAGCTAAAGCTCCAATATAATTTATTTTCGTGTGTACAAGATGGGGAGAGGATTATAAGTTACTCAAAAATTTTACTTACGTCTCTAAAGATATCAATATTAAAGAAAGAAAATATACACGTCATCTCAACATTCATTCCATTTGATGAAAGATAATAGAAATGGGAGTTACAGGTGTACTGGGTATATAAATGCTCTTGCATCAGTGTCATGTGCTATTGAAGCATACGTGATGGCATGTATAAAAAAACGTACGTGCGATTGATACGTAGTCTGTACACCTATTTTGTACATATACGATATACAATAAAAAATTTCACAACTTTTAAAATCCGTATTGCTTGGGTAAATATTTATTTGAGAGTAACCTGCCATACTATAACAAAGAATAATTTTTATCTATTTTGTATATTTTTCATTAGAAAAGAATGATTTTGTTTATTTGTAAAGCGGGAAATATTTCTTCGTTTTATTGTTTGAAATAAGTACATTTCAAATCCATAAATATACGATATTTGTAATTATATTTGATACTTTTAATGTTTTTTACTTAAAGTGAGTTTTATAATCTATCGATCAGTCGCATTATGCGTAAATGCAGCAATTGTAATTGCGCATAATGCGATTGATCAATCGAATAAAAAAAAAACGTTTTTATTCAATGATTATGTATTTGACAAATAACTTTTGTATGTAGGTTATTTATGTATAATATATAACATGTCAAGTTTCTTTTTACTTTGTCTTACGTATAAAGAAAGAACATCATAATTCTTTAGACACTCTAAGAAGTTTTAAATACAGGTTTATTGTATGTATATATAGAGGCAATTCCAAAAATTCGAATGTCGTAACTCTGAAACTTGATTATTAAAGTTAAATACGAAGCGATATGATATAATCAATGAAATAATATAACAAATAAAAAATTATTGAATATATCTAAAGGGATTACGGAGAGAGATTGACTTTTGAAGTTAGATATTGTGATATGCAGAATGTTAACTTAAGTAAATGTTCTACTAATGTAGAAAAAGTTTCCTATGGCAATGTGGAATCCGACATAGTTGATCAAGAAATACAGCATGAACAACAAGTGAAGCTCCTTTGCCTATTTACAATTTGATTATTTGAATTCTTATAAATTATTACTATTTATAATTTTGGAATCAATAACTGATTTATATTTAATAGGTAGCGAAATTGAATGAAATTATAGCAAATTTAACAGATGCTATACAGATAAAAGATGTACAATTAGAAAATTCACATCGTGAAAAAAGTAGGTTACTAGCAGAACTAAAGAAACAACAAAGATACAACAGGAATCTGAAACGTAAGATTTAATCATTATGTGTTATGATTTTTTTTTAGACAGATTTTAGATTTTTTTTTACATATATTAAATCTCAAGGTATGACTGTAATTTCTGATTGAATTATAATATATAAATGGAATATTTTGCATACTATATATTTTACTAAGTCTATTTAAATTTATTCCATAAAATTAAAATTTTATCAACACAGCTTTACAGTTTTTAATTTGAACTAATTCAACAAATATGAATGAAACAGTACACAGGGATACGTTCAGGAATTGCATTCAGATATAACTCTAGGTTCTAGTTTATGTTACAAACATCATCATCTTTCTTCCTTTTCTCTTTAGAAAGAAAGAAGAGAAAGAAAGATGAATTGATACAAAAGTCCGAAAAGAAGAACAGACCTTATATTACGCTAAAGTACACGCCAAAATTATCTAGACATAATTCTTAAATGCATCACGTCACGAGGTGTGTTCGGGAAGACGCTATTGGCGCTATTTATGTCATTCTATCTTCATCTTTTATATTAGACATAAACAAGGATAGAATGATATAAATAGTGATTCCTCGAACGCACTTATAGTATTTCGGATTGAATCATCAAATTTAAAATATGAATTTAAGACCTCTCCAAGCAGAACAACAATTCATTATGATATCAAAATAATGTCGAAATGACTTCCAAATGATCATTAAAAAGCATTTTTCAATCATTTCCGTTTCATTTTAATGTCATTTTGATGTTATCGTGACTTGCAGTTCTGTCTGGGTCAAAACAAACAAAATTTTCCTGTAGAAGTTCCTATAGATTATGGAAATCAATATCTTTTTTAAAAAACAAAGTGTTTGCCAACAAACTTCTAGAGAAAAACTTTGTTTTTGAAATTCTAAATTCATATTTTAAGTTTAGCGATTTATATTCCAGGAACATCCGGTATATTAATTATTTTTATTGCAGAACAGTTAGATGGCGAGAGAATTTTCTATCAAAGAGAAAAAAATTATTTTGTTGAAGAAATACAACGATACAGAGGCAGGTATACAGGCAATGTGTCGAAGTTTCAGCAACAATGGCATAAGGAGCTCGAAGAAGTGCAAAATTCCTTAGAACAAGAAAATAAGAAGCTGAAATCAGAATTGTTAGATAAAAACAAAGTTACTTATAATCTATGTGTGAAGTTCCTTCGTATGAAACATGCTAAAGATACATTAAGATATAAATTGGACCAGTTGCTGCATGAGCATTTGCTAGTAATGGCGGAGATGATGGAGAAATTAGACGAAGCGAGAAAGGAACTTAATTTAATTGTGTCAGAAAAATTTCAAGAACCGTTGCCTCTTAACAAAGCTAAATTCTTACAAGTAAATGATAAATATACGTTCGTTTTTCTTTTTTTTTGCCGTCTAAATCTCTTAAATTAGACTATACATATCGTATGAATCGTTAGGTTGTACAAAGGAATAACAGATTAACATATGAAAATGCAACATTGAAAGTACAAGTTCATCAACTTACGCAAAACATAGACAAATTGAAAAGTCATATGCAAAGACCGAAAAAGATTAATGTAGACGCTAAAATCATTGAGAAATTAGCAACGCAAAGCAATACGAGGTACGTTGTACATGGAAAAAAGAAACATATCGAATTTTCACTGTAGCATATTTTCAATATTAAATCAAATTTATTTAACATTGTTGATACACAGTATATATTGTTTATACTTTTAGATTTACTTTAAATAAGGCAGAAAAAATCGCTTTGCTCTCTAAGTTATCTCAATCTGCTGACCATACTGAAGATGCGGAGATGATCTCGCAGGTGTATTCTGAGAGTGCAGATAATTGTATATTTAATGATGCGAAAGATGTTAAAAGGGATTTTAAAGAATTTCATGCAAAATGCGCTCAAAGTGTGCCAGGAATTGTAGAAACATCCATTATTTCTCGACAGAATAGATGATTCTTTGAAATAGACAATATGTATTTGTATAAATACTTTTTTCGTAAATGTTCATTAATTTGCTGAAGACACACATGAAAGTATTACTGATGATTATCCCTTTTTTTTACTTATTAGAGATCGTCTATAAAAAAATTCTTTTACATAATTGAAAGACAAAAAAACAAACAAGTCCTAATTTGAACATAAAATATTTGATGTATAACATAAAGTAACCATGGATATAGCCAGGATTTTAATCGAGAGAGGGGAGGGAGCAAAAATTTATCTTTATACAAACTTAATATTAAAACTTATTAAAAAATATATATATTTTTTTAAAGTTAGTCTTCGAGGACTTCATCTTTAATGAATTTCCTTATAATAACGTGAGCTATATATTGAGCAGTGAATTTAATTTTCCATCGTAAGAATGTTTAATAATGTACTTGGCAAATCATTAATATAACATAGATTTAAATAATGTATATTTACATATATATATAAATTATCTATGTTTGCTAGGTAATTGTTTCTTCTTGCCAAAATGGGAGAAAGAGGATAAGCATCCTTCCCTATCTCTTTTTGCGCTCGCCTATAAAAGTAGTTAATATACCAAATTAATTAAAATATTACTATTATGATAAATACTTTTCCTCTTTTATCTTTTTCATAAACTTTTTAGTTTTGAAATTAAAAAACATTTTAGAAAAAGTTTTTTACACAATAAAATTTTATACAAAAAAAATTCAATATCTTTGCGAAAAATCATCATAAATTTTTTCAACAAGCATTTTAAGAAAGCTTAGAAATTCTAAGCTTTAAAATACATTTATATTAAATTTTGTCCAATAATGTTCCATGAAATTGCAATACTTTAAAGTAAGACAAAAATATTGCAAAAAATATTAATTTTCAATTTTATGTAATTTGGGAACAAAATGTAAAAAAATTCGCAGATTTTACTGTGTAAAACCCCCTATCTTTGCGCTTTCAAATGCATAGTCGGAACTTCTTTACGATTTTTTTTAAAGATATTTAATTTTTTGTGAAAAAATTGAAGTTTTCAAACTTTTAACCAGGGCTGTAATATTAACAAATATATAGCTGTAAGATTTATAAATATAATTTTTCTATCTATTTAAGCATATTTAAGCAATATTGCAGCAACATTTGCAACATTGCAAGCTTTTGTACGGCTCATGTACATAGATAGCTTACAGTAGTATCATACAGTGGTATCAAAATCGCCGTTTAATTGTAAGTATTTTTTCTTCTTTATTCTTCACCAGACTATCGCTCTCGATTTTCTGCATCATTAATATGCAAATTTCAATATACGCATATTATGCATTA
>NW_017259498.1:68049-75903 GCF_001594045.1 Atta colombica | reverse complement strand
TATATATATATATATATATATATAGATAGCGCCGATCTCATAATAAGAATCTCAAAGTAATTAAGTGACGCTAATTATTCCACTGTATTGACATCGTTGGACTATTCTCTTCGTTTATCTATTTGCGATGCATATTATTAAGTTCTATTAATGTACAATTATAAAAGCTATTATGGAGAATGTAGGAGAACGATTGGCCAATACTTTTTTCATATAAGCCGATCTGCCTCTTTTCTCTCTCCAATAAAAGGTATCGACAAAATGCAGAAGGGACGTCAATCCGAGAATGAATTCGTGGGCGTTCGGCTATTTTATATCGGACTGTTGTGACGATTAAAATGATAAAAATGATAAAAATGTACGATATGACGCATATTTCTGATGTTTCTGAGAAAGTATAATTCTATGCGCAAGCCATTTGTCATATATGTACAATTTCTCTCCGTCAGTCATTCTCAGAAATATTATATATCTTTGCTATAATACATTCGAGAAAATCAAATAACTGATCAATACAAAAAAGTTTCAAATTAATTATTAAATAATTCTGTGAAATTGCCTATCTCGATTTCAGAATTTTATAGGTGCTATCTGACATTCCACTTTACTGTGACTAATTATCGAGATTCGATAGTTCATTAAAGCCGATATTATCAATATGAAAATCACATTTCTAGGAATTCCGGAGAAAAAGATTTCTCGACGTTCTCTTCTCTTGTCGAGAATCAAGGGAAAGTCGGGATATATCGAGTTTGCCATCGGAGTGCAACAACACGGAACCGTAGTCGCTTATCCTATTGTTGCAGCAGAAAAGAAAGAGAAATGCGGATCAGCGGGTGGTTAAGTGCTACCACGGAAACCTTTAGGACAGTTTACCGCTTCGGCCGTGAGCTCCGGTCGTTTCCGAGTTCCCATTAAATACGCCGAGTTGTGAGAGTTGGACACCCATTGACTTCCGACGACGTCACACGGGAGATGTTTTCGCGATTCCATGGATCGAATACCGCGTGGCTCACGCGCTCAACTCCACGGAGGATGGTATGTATTAAAATGAAATGAAATGAAATGTGAATGTTGCCTCTCTGTGTGTTTGTGTGTGTGTGTGTGTGTGTGTGTGTGTGTGTGTGTGTGTGTATGTGTGTGTGTGTGCGTGCGCGCGTATAATTCGCAAAACCGGGAAACTGCATCGACAAAGCCTGATATTCTCGTCACATATTTAGCGCTAAATGCGGCGACTGTCCAATACCGAGTTTTATTTATGCGCGCGAATATCGCGTTCGCGATGCTAAATGTGTCTTGCGTGAAGAATATAATAACCTCATGGCTTTAACCTTTCCATGTGGAAGCGAGGACATAATATGAGTAAAATCAGTTCCATTCTAATATTGCCACAAATGATGATTGAGAGCCATGCAAATGGCAATCTTCTTTTATAGATATTAATAGAGAACATTTAATATTTGATTTATCCAATATTTGAAATATATTCCAAATACGCGATACTTACTACATCTTAATACATCTTAATACATCTGTAATCTCTTGTATACGTTGTAAATTATATTTTTAAGAATCTTCAGTCTACACGTGTTTTATATTTTATCTGAAAAGAGGACATCCTTACTCATCGTTTTATCATAAAATTATTTCAAATCGCTTAAAAGATTTAAAGTAGTTTTACGATATCAGATGAAATCTGCGCGGATTCTTCATCAGGCGACATATTTTTTATTGTATTATAATAAAAATGATTGAAAATGATAATAATGGTAATAATGAACTTTTCAATTTTCATGCAAAAATAAATAAAAAAATCAATTATATTATTGGGACCATATTCTCGAAAAATATAATACTACATATAACAATATACGAAAATATTATAGCATATATTATATATATTATAGATTTTCTTATTATATATCCTTAGTATTTTTATATATGATATGATTTGAGGATGCTTCTTAGAAAATTAAATTATTTTCACTAAAATTTTATTTCAGTTTATTTTATTTAGAATTAAACATTTGAAAATCATTCAGTGAAGTCAAATTTGAATAATTTTAGATTATATCATATAAAGTAAGTATTACAAAGAAATATATAAATGTAACAGGGATAATGTACGTTAATTAAATTAAAGTGCAAAGAAACATTCCATCATGATTTAAAAAAAAGAAAGATAGTATAATAAAAATCTCTTACAAAAATTGCAATGCTTCTTATGCATAGAACTGACGGGTAACGTTCAGACATTAAGACATTCAAAACAAAGATAGCTGAAGACCACAACAACAAAAAAATAGGCAGTCATTACTGAACAAAATATAATTTATAATCATGAGTTTGAATAGGATAACACGAAAATTTTTACAATTTAGAAAAAAGATAATTTATGAAATACCAAATATTAAAATTCAAGAGAACATTAAATTTACTGACCTCTTGCATCATATTTATATTAACATTTCTGGACTGTTACGGTCTCTTTATGAATTAACGGAATTGAATGCTTGAATATCGCTGATGATGGCTTGAATGAAGTCGAAACCTTTGAATGTTTTATAATTCTATGTAAGGAATTTTTAAATATATTGTATAAATTGTAATGCACAAATTATCGCGGTTAGTGTTCTCACTCGCCCGTCTTTTTAATGATATTAACTAAATTAGATCGAATAAATTAATATATAATCTCAAAAATTATAAGTCTAGAAGTTAAGGTGCAGCCACAATAGAAGGAATAAAAAATTAAAAATAAGGAAGAATAAAGATTTCAATCTATCAGATATCGAATACACCGGAATATACGGTTTCTGATAGGTTGGAATCATTATTTCTACTTATTCCTAATTTCTTATTCCTTTTAGTGTCGCTGCATCATTATAAATTTAATATTATATATTTTAAATTAAATTTACATATATGTATGTGCAATAAACAATATTTCTATTGATCTTTATACAATGATTTTATCATATTAACAATAAACCGATTACAAAGATAATATTTGAAAAAAGATGAGATTAGTTCGAACAGAATAATTAATTCGTATCTATAAATATACACACAATGCATTACATGATGAATATTAGGTAATATATTATGTATATTTATAAATTAATTATTCAATTTGAACTAATCACTTTTTTTTTAATATTATCCTTGCAGTTATATATCGGTTTATGGTTAAACGTGATGAAATCATTATTATTTGTCCTATGAATTAACGAGGCAATCGCAATTTTACTTATGTATAGAGTAACTTCGATATATACGCCGCATCTATCAAAAACTAATTTATTCAATATTATTTATTATGCTTAAAGTAAACGAACTATATCAGTAAAAACTTTGTACTATCTATGAAAAAAATCTGAAAATTGGAAATCCGAAATATTTATATTTTATATTAAAAAATGAACTTTTTTATTTTTGCCGTATATCCCATAGAGGTGAGATATATGGTTATTCATAGGGGAAAGGGAGATATATACAACTCATGAAAAATTTACAAATCATGCATATAAATAAGTCATAAAAATGACACAATAACTGATAAAATGAGTTTATAAATAAAGTTTTATTAAGGAATAAGAATGGTAAATGTGTATATGAAGTTAATAATAATTACAATCTTCCCACTTGTATTACAAGTGTTATGACATGAGGTACATATTTCATGTAATGTATTTATTGCATTTAGTGCACTGAATTCAATCTGCCCACTTTGTATGCTTTGGACATAAATCCCGCCCGCTAAAAATGCCGTATATCTCAAACAGGTGGGATATACAAGACAACAAACTAAACAATCAATACAAGAGCAAAATACTTGTATTTTGTTACACAACATGCCTTACTATTCCTCTACACTTATGTATCACGAAATAATCACTAAATCTTTTGCACATCCTACTCACTTTATGTAATTATAATTTATGACGCTATTCAACAAAGTGACAAATCAATTCAATTCACAATAATTTCATTAATATTAACAATAAAAAAACCGAAATCATAACACAATATTAATATAACATAAAGGCATGTAACAAAGTAGTTGCGGGAAAATTATCCACTCTATTTTTTTCTGACTTCTGCGGCGTAAATCCCAGCGTGGCGTATTCGGAGTCATCCTATGTCTTTCGTTGACGTTTCCCATTATAATATAATGGAATAAAAAATATTGAGAACTAAATTGTAAGTATGGTACGTCGAGAGAAAATTATTCGAGAGATTTTTTTTATTCGAGAGACAATTTTTTATTCGACCAAATAAAAATTGAAAAAAGAACAAATTAAAATAGCAAAAAATTTATTTAAAAGCTAAATACACTATGACTTAGTTAAATTTGTACTTTACGAGTCGACGTAGTTACACTTAATATTATACTTGATTTGCGACTGTTCTTTGCTTTGAGAGAATGCGTTTTATGTGTATTTTATACGTAAAAATAATTAATAAATAATGTTTATAAATGTACGTTTTTATATGTAAAAAAATAATCGTATGAAATTGATGAATAAAATTAATATTTTATGGAATGTTGATAAGGAAATGAGAAAATATATTTATCAAGCAATGTTAATATAAAATTATTATAAATTTTGGAAAAATAATGCAAAAATTGGAAAAATTAATTATTTAAACAAAAATTATATATATAATTAATTCTCAGCGTCATCAGCTCCACTGGATTCTTTATTTACCCATTTAGAACACAGACAGCATTGAAACGATCCAGTCGACACAAACTAAAAGTAACATAATGTGATATAATGTCAATATTATAATTTCGCTCTCTACAATGTAATCATTATGTAACACTACGTGTTATATTACATTTATATTGTGGAACATGAAATTATAACATTGATATCATGTTAATTTTAATTTATTGACTGAGCAGTACCACCATTCTACCGAATTCTTCGCAAATAATGCATTTTTCATTGGAAGAAAACTTGGAATTATTTATGCGCACAATTTTTTCTTGCCACGAATTAATATAATAGCAAAATGATTACTCAAAGATTTTTCAACTTAATTCAATGAGTAATAGCTCAAAAAAATATATATGTAATAATAACGTATTTACTATTATATTACTTATTTTCTAAATGTTAAAATTACTATCAAAATATATAATTTCACTTTTTCTTACTTTCACGCCAACTACATTTTCAAATTATATAACTTATGCTTATATTTGAAAAGAATTACCTCTAGCTTAGAAATTTTAACGCGGTAGCGGCCAGTATATAGCGGAAAAGTGCGAAGCCAAAATGCGTACGATTACCCGCTGCGTACCATTATCCTACATTCCTTTGCTGAATATACATATAGATTAAAAAATAGCAAGTAATATACACAGAATATTGCGATGTGAGAATCAAACAGATCATATATTACTTCACGGTAAAAATAAAACATGTGCGCGTACGCAGGGTAGAGATAAAAGCATTCAAACTTACAAATTATGTTAAATAAATAACAATATTACTCAGTTTTTATAACAATTCAATGCTTACGTAATGAACTTCTCAAAGCGAAACTCATATCGTCTATGCATAAATGAATGAAATTCAAATTTAATCTCGCTATAATTAGCTAATTAATCGTATGGCCGCTAATCATGTAATGAGCAATTTCACATTCATAGTAATCTCTATCAGTAATACTTAAAAATTTGCATAATTTTGATGAAGATATTATTTTAGAGATTCGGCAGAAAGAGAGAGAGAGAGGAAGATTGTAAGAAAAAAAAGTTTTCAATTTAATTGTAAAAAATAAAATATTATCTTATATTGGATTGTCCGGAAAGTTCGTGCCGATTAACCTATATAATTTAATAAATGTATATTAAAATTAAAATTTTCTTTCAATTTTCCTTCAACATCGGCACGAACTTTCCGGACAACCCAATATATAGGATAATACTTTTTTCAACATGTAACTTGGAGAATAACATTTTTAAAAATATTCGAACGAGCGATCGTTCATCATGTAGGAGGCGACAAGCCGAAAGTTATTAGTCGTTAATTATTGGACGTACGTGACACTGGCAGCCCTTTAATTAAATCGTTTTTCCTTTTTATCATGAAATACTTGTCGCAATCGCAATTTTTCAACAGCTTCATCACTTCCGGATGGAAAACGCGGATACTGAGACATTTTGCGACAGACTCTAAACTTTAGAAATACCTACTCAAATACAGACATATGTGCATTTGTATGGGCTGTAATCTTCAATTATAATAACATCCTTCCAATTTGATTCTAATAGATATATATTTAGGACAATTATTATTAGAAAAATTACATATGAGAGTAGCGTCTAATTGATAATAATTTTATAATTTTTTGTCTGATGTGACTGTTTTCTGCTCTTTATTACAAAGACGTTCAATAAAGTGGAGTTAATATTCCTTAATAATTTCCTTCTAATTAATATAAAATAATATTCTCAAAATTAATATAAATTACATCATCTTAAAAAGAAGATTACAGAGACGATAATAGTTTCTCACAAATCTTTTTATAGATTACGTTGTCGAATGGATAAAACGATTTTAACGTTTTTATATTATATTAGAAGAATAAGCGTACGCGTCCGGTAAAGACAGCTTTGACTGGGAAAAATCACCGATTCTCGTATGTAATTTCGATGAGAATGGGAAAAAGGAGAAAAAAAGCCGAGAAGGCTGATGAGAAGACGCACGGTACAGCGTCACGACGTTGACATTTCTAAAAAATGGTCAACCTTTAACTCCTTTACAGTTTTACCTTTGTCGTTGCGCTTTCGAATTCTTACTCACGTCTACAGGCAATAATTCCCACTCACAGTTATAAGTCTACTGAAAGACGGTGGTCAATAAAAAACTCGGCTATTTTGTAGATAATTGCGAGTGACGGTTTGTCTCTACGTTCGTCCGTTAATGAAAGACGAGTACGCGCCCATGAGAACTTTCCCACGATGGTAGAAAAATTTTGCAACTTCTCTCGCAGCGTACATATGTTCCATATACTTGCAACGTCTCTGTTCATTCTTTTACAGCTGATTTTTCTGGAATAATTTGAATTCAACTTTTTTGTGTCCATAGATTTATATAAATCATCTAAATGATGGATTTTTTAGGACGGTATTCATAGTTCTTATTTTAAGATCGTCTTAAGATGCTAATGCTTTCTGATTGGTTCATGACAGATTTAAATATAAGATCATGACAGACTTAAATATAAGATCCGACTATGAATACCTTAGATCCGTATTCATATCTCACTTTTATCGATAAAATGCGCATCATATTTTTCGTCTATTTTTGAGATTCTACAGTATATGTCATGATTGTATCTCTTACTTTAAAAGTGATACAATTCAAAAATCAATAATTTTCAAGTTAGTAGCATGAATTAATTAAATAAATCTTCTATTAAACATATTATTCTATCAAATATAAAAAATGAACCTTATTAAAAAATAACCAAAATCATTATAATTCATAATAGATTGTTTCTCTAAATCCTCAAAATCGTCACAATTTAAAAAGATGATTTTTTAAAGATTGTAAAATGAAAATGACAAATGAGATTTCATTATATTAAGAATACATTCTTTCTCTCTACTAAGATTATTTAATTAATCAATAACTTTTTATCAAGTTGGAAAATAGTTTTTTTTTTCTGGGAAATCTAATTTTTCTTATGTCACTTTTGAACTAAAAAAGCAATATGTTAAATTTGCACATTTGATAAAAGTAGGATATAAATATAGACCAAGAGTTATTTATTTTTACGAGAAACTTATTGAATTAATTGAATTTTATATATTTATATATATATATATATACA
>NW_017259498.1:56835-67990 GCF_001594045.1 Atta colombica | reverse complement strand
AATTAATTTATAATTCTGTGATAAATTATAATAGAAATAGAAATGAATTTTCATCTTTAAAGTTATCTTCTCCACTGAATCATCGACTTTGTTCCCTCAGCTCGACACGACACCTTTATTCCCAACTACACCTGTCAATTATACCATCAAAAACCTATTGAAATACGGACTATTTAAAATTAAAAGAGTCACGTAAGGCATCAAGTTAAATATGGTAAATTGTTGTAACTCAATGATCTTTATATAATTTCTTAATTTTGATCTGTGAAAATTTATTTATTTTGGGGAATGAACAAAGATAAAGCAGATTTTATTTTTATAATGAAACTTTTATTTGTCTAAAAAATAAAAAGACCATAATTTTTGAAAATATACTATTTGCTTTATCTTTTTTTAGTGAAACAGAGTCTAATAATAATAGATAATAATATTTTAATTTTATTTTGATTAGTTCGATTTTATTTTATTGTTTGACTTTACCTCTAAAAGGAAATAAATATTTTAATAACTTTTTATTAGAAAAATAAGTTAAAAATTTTTATTGCACAACTTATCTTGTTATTGTAGCTTTATCTATGTAAACTCAATATTTATACAGATCAAAATATAATAACAAGATATGCACTTTTCTTAAAGAAGATTATCGCGCTTCTTTCTAGTCAATAGACAGAAATTTATTCATAATAATACGTAAAACAATTAAAATAATGGAATAAAAAAATTACTAACAATATCTTATGCCATTATACAAAATTATTAGTAACTTTATATGCTGCTAAATATTTTCATAAAATGACAAAATAAAAATTGTAAGATGTTTTGATGTACACAACGTCCATTTGACCATTTTATATTCTAGATTTTTTTATTGAAGAATATAAATTTCTTGTAAACTGTACGGTCGGTTTAAATGAAATTTTACGAGAACAAGCTTAGTATTTATTTTATAATTATAACGATTTTTAAATTGCTGTCTTATATGCAAGTGTCTCAATTTAAAAGAGAATAACTACAGAATAAGGTTATATACCTTCCCTTCAGGTTTATACCTTCAACTTGTAAAGTAAAATTCTATTTAGAATTAAATATCTTCAAAATGGTAAAAATCAATGAAATTTTTTCTAGATATTATTGATATTAGATAATATTTGTTTATTATTGATATTAGATAATACATGTATATATTATAGAATTATCTTATATTTTATCAAACGCAAAAATCTTCTTAAAAAAGAAAGATAATATCAATTCATTAATTTTGCGATTGTTAAAGTCTTCTTCTAACTTGTAAGCATTAATTAATTAATACAAATAATGGTTTAATTAATTTTTCAGATACACACACACACACACACACACACAAAACATTCTGCTAAATGTTTTATTACGCAATCAAAAGAAGGAACATTTCACTCACATGATACTTTTGTTAAAATGCGCAATAAACGCATTCGGAATGTTGCAGTTTAGAATTAAAAAAGATAAGCAAGTAACTTCCTATTCGACTTATCTTTTCACTAACTTTGTGCAAGCCGCTTTTTCAAAGAAAAAGAATACTTTTCTTCGAACTCATAAAGAAAAAGAAAACTTTTAATTATCATCCGTTATACTTAAGGGTAAGCAAAAAAACTTGTATACTGTTATAATTTCTGTTTCTTCATTAACTTCATGTAAGTCGTATATATTATTTGAGAAAGAGGCTGATTATAATTATCTTTCATTGAGGAAGGAAAGAGTAACCCTTCTCTCTCGAATCCAATCTGCTGCCTAACTTGACATACCCGCGCGGCGGAAGCGCAACAGTGGAAAAGACGCCTTTCAAGTAGACACGCGGTCGGTCTCCTCGCGCGAGTCTTTGTCTTTCTTACGCGCGCCGGGAAAGTACCGGCGCGGGCGCCTGCGTGCAGAAGCGAAGTATATAGGAGCGTGGTTGCCCACCGCCAGCGTCACATTGCATCCCCCGACGTACGTCCTTCAGCTTCGCCGAAGTCCCGACACCCCCAGTGGCGGTCGGTGCTCCCAGCTCCGAACCGAGGGATCGGCGCCACCTCGAAGAACGCCACGTCGCGCCCGATCGACCGGGATCGAAGAGACGTCTCTGTGACATCGAGAGATAGCCTCGTCTTCCGGTATCCGATATCAGGGCTGGTTCTCAGGTCAAGGGACATCTTTTGCGCGATCGGATATCGTTGCGAACCGATTTCTCCTTTCTGGAAATCCGGCCTCAATCGCCGCATGTCGTAAGCTGAGATAGCTTCAACATAACATTCGGCGATAGGATTCAAGATTGCACACCGTTAATATGGGCATTAGCTTCATTTTGTTGGTCGTGGTGGCTGTGGTATCGATAATTACTGGTAGTTTTGGATGTTTCATCGGGAAGAGGAGTACTACGAGTGATGATACTATCAATATCGATTATCCCGATTATTCGCCCAAAAACGAGAATTATCCGGTGAGTAAAAAAACGTTGATCATTCTAGCCTTCATGAAATTTTCAAATACGAGCCGGATGTTCAAACTTGCATGAATCACGCATATCGTCTTCGTTTCCCTGTGTAAAACAGACACTTTCCTATCCAAAATTGTAACGTTTATTTCTGTCTTATCTTCAATATGTTTAGAATGTTTTAATAATAAGAAACAATATCTAATCGTCACTTTATGCAAAATCTGTTTCCAATATAGGAATGTGAAATGAATGAAATGTTTTAGCATTTGATTTTCTTCTTTGATTTTCTTCATGGTTTCTTTAAGTGCGGTTATTAAAAATCTTAAAAGTTCTTGAAAGTCTTTAATGTGTGGAATTAAGATCGCAAAATAAATCGACGTGTGACAATCGTAAAATTCGATACGCGATTACTTGGCGCGAAAAGAGAGATTTTACGTTCTTTTTTTCGATTCTCATTAATCGAAAGTTATGTATTCTGTGCGTACTCGCTAGTAGTAACTTACTATCTTCAAATTATGTTTATTTAAGATAATACTATTAAGAAGACAATGTTAAACTTAATTCGCTCCATTATTTTCTAAAATTCCTTTTGCAATTGCTTGTATTTCTTCGAGCACAAGAAAATCACATTATCATATATAAGTTTCTATATATACGTAAAAAAAGAAATTTCTATAATTATGCAATCAAGAAATTCGATTAAATTTATTCGATATAACATTAGACAATGACTGACAACAACAATGAATTTATTCAATGCTGTCATTAAAAGCCAAGAATCACATAAAATATGAAATAACCTGGCGAGCTATATTAGAAATGTATCTTTTTATATTTATTTTACAATATATAATCTTTAGCGTAATGCAAAGTGTATTTTTATTAAGTGTATTTTTATTAAGTGTTCTTATTAACACTGTATTAAAATTAAAATAATCTGTTATTAACACTGTATTAAAATTCTTATTAACACTGTATTAAAATTAAAATAATCTGTTATGATATAAATGTATACATAGTGAGTGCAAAAAGTATTCGTATATAGGGAGATATCTTTTTCAAAAACTTTATTTTTAAAAAGCAAGCATTAATTAACAATTTATTAGCAAAAAATAAAATTGATTTTATATTTTTCATTCTTCAAAATTATTTTACCCAAAAAGATGTAATAATTAAAATTTATTTCTTAAAAATGAACGAAAATAAAAAATCATATTATTTGAGTGCATAGAAAGTGTTCATATAATCGAAAAATTTATTTTCTAAAATCCAGAACACATGAAGCTCTTTTGTTTAGGACAGAATGTATAAAATTGTTAATTGTATAAAATTGTTAATTAATATTTATTTTCTATAAATAAGGCTTTTTTATAAAAATTTTCTTTGTACGAATACTTTTTACACTCACTACAAATGTGAAATTAAAAGATAAAGATATTATCTTAAAAGAGGTAAAAATTTTATCGAAAGAGAGAGAGAGAGAGAGAGAGAGAGAGAGAGAGAGAGAGAGAAAGCAAATATGAAGATAAAAGAAAAAAACTTTAAACGGAATTTTATAAAAGTGTAACTTTAACGCATAAAGATGTATATATTTTTAAAATTATTTTTAATTTTGGAAATAAAAACTTATAATTTTACTTGTTTCCTCTTTTCAATGGATATAATTTAATAAAAATATTATTGTAATTTTGCGAAAAGGAAATTTAATTTTGCTGGAAATTGTATTACTTTTAAATAAGCATTACATACGTGTATATCGGAAACTACGCATAAACAAAGACGTAGGTAAAAAGCATATTTACATATTAGTTATTATTTTTATAGTACTTCTCACTTTTCAATTCGAATTTCTTCATTCTATAAACATTACAAAACCGAATAAAAAGCAAATAGAATAAAGTGTAAAAAAGCAAAAGTTAAATTAAATTTAAGAAATCATAAATAATTTATTTTCTAATATTTAGAAAGACAAAGATACGTTTTGATTATATAAGTTTTCATCATCTAGATAAACAATAATCAAAAGAAAAGTAATAATAAAAACATTGATAATAATAATGTAACGTTAAAGAAGAAATTTTAACAATAATTAAAAATAAACAGATTATAAACAAATAGACAAAGTACAAAATAAATGTATGTTAAAATAGTGTAAATACGAAGACAATAAGAGACCACATTGAAAGCTACCACCAAATTAATAAAATTATAATAAAATGACTGTCATCAAGTCAAATGATAAAATCAATCATACTCCAAAAGTCGATGATATGAAATTGCATAATCAATTTTTCTGTGATAACATGATAGTCATCTTTGAGATTTAATAGAAATATCTAAGACACTAACGAAAAACTATCAGACACGTATATTTTACCTCTGACTTTTCTTTCAATCAAATTCTAATGAATTAATATTGCAATTTTATATTACTATTTCTTGGAACTTGTTTAGTTTTAGTTTTATTGTTCGACTTAGTGATAGTTATTTTTTTATTATAATTTTATTACTTTATTGTTCAAATTTCAACATTTTAAATTTAATTAAAATGTCAATATCCTTATTATTATTATTTTTTTATGATTTATCTTGCTCGAAAAGACTAATTATAAGTATAAATGAAACGTACTTATATTTATCTTTTCAAATTATTAGAGAATAGATTATTTATTATTTCTTAAATATTTATTATATATATTTTGTTCATCTTCGGTTCCTCTTAATGCTTAGCAATTAATGAATTTTATATTTATTTTATTTTAATGAATATAATTTCATAAAAAGTTGCAACGAGACTAGATATGATCGGACTTTTATTAAGAGTAGAAAATATAAAAGAATGAGAGAGATCACTCATCATAACGCAACATGATTGTAGAAAAATCAGACTCATAAGGACGCTCATAATATTAAACTATTTTTTTAAATTAAAAAGAAAATCGGAAAAAAAGAATATGATTGTATAGGAAATCTGTCAAATGTAACTTTCTATTGGAAATCAATTTTCTTCTTTGCTTCGCCTACATTCGGATACAGGAAACTATTATTTTTCTTTCTAGTAATTGTGTTACGTTACGATACCAATTCAAATTTAAAAGGACCAATGCATCCGATGTTTGTAATGTGTCTTCTAATTTGACTTCCACTTCTAGTTCTCTCTCTCTCTCTCTCTCTCTCTCTCTCTCTCTCTCTCTCTCTCTTCTCTCCCTCCACTTCTCTCTGTCTCCCTCTTTGTATTCTCTTTTGTTCTCAAATTCTCAAATTTCTTCTTATCATATATTTTATTATTATTTTTTTTCGCGTTTTTTGTTACGGGAACGAAAACACATCTACTTTTCGAGGTATTCGCGCTCAGTACATACATTGATTTTTTGCATGTTTGATTCTTCCTTGAGTACAGGGCTGCGTTCAGGAATTATGCCTAGATAACTCCAGAGTACATTTTTGCTATAATATACGTAACGTAATCTATAGCTTAGAATTATATGGGCGTAATTTCTGAACGTAGCCCAGGTAATCGTAAAATCGCGCGCAATAGTTTAAGAGATGAAATGTTACGAGATTACAATGCACTTTGACGCACAGAAATTGGCAATTTGTAAATTTTACGATCGTCCTATACGACTATAGATCGCACTTTAGGCCATTTACCTCGGTCAACTTACCTTAACTACTGAAATTATTCTTAATAGTCCAGAAGCTATATATGTACAAGCTCATATGTACATTGTCCATGGAATATATTGAACATATTGTCATATTTTACTTTAAAAAATCCGACATGTTTTATCATATCTAATTGACAAATCTGAATTATTAAAATCTAGGAAATATATTGTTGGAACTAAATATGTTCCGAATATGTCTCGAAAGTGACATACGAGCTACTTGTTCATTACAATTCTTTTCACGTTTGTATTTTTATATCCAGTATATTCATTTTTTTCTTTATATTACCGAATATCGGATATCTCGGCATTTTTATGGTGAAAAAGAGTTGTTGGTTACTGACGCGTAAAATATCACAAAGAAAAAAAAAGTCGGTTGAGAACCTTTGGTTGTATAATTTTATCACGATTCGATTCGTTGATTTCTTATCTCGTTAATACTGTTATTAAAAGTTTTCTTTTTACTAATACGAATACACTTTTCTTCAGCATATAATGGCATGCAAATGTCCAGCAATACAGTAATATTTATTTCAAGATAAAAAAAAAGGATATTTTAAGCTACTATCCTGTGAGTGAAAATATATTCATTTGATTTGTCAGAGAATTAGAATTTAAGAGAGAATAAGAAGATTTGTATAATTAGATTGGAGGCGAAATTTGCGAATTTATTTCAAGGAAAGAAATAAATGGATACAGTTCTTTTTGTTTAAATGTTATTTACTAGAAGAAAGAAGATGGTTATGGAATATGGGGGGTTGTAGAATATTACGATATCTTATACAGTTTGCATTGTATTCTGAGAACGTTGTCAAAAAAATTCCTTCTTCGCAGTCTGCTTATAATTAGACGTATAAACATAGCTACTGGTCATTATAGTGTTTACTGCGTTGTCATAAAAGCATATCAGGTTACACAGCATTACACAGTTTTACAAATGAGTGTTCTTTACTTCGTTTTGGGAAATATGTTGATATTATTTTTTATAACTTCTTTTTAGTTTGGAGACATTGAATGTGGCTTCCAAATGATATAATTGAACTAAATTTAGTAAGGAAATATGTGTATATGTTCGACGTGTAAAGTTATTTTTTTCTGCGATTTTTTATTATTCACTATAAGTATAAAAACTTATATAATAGTAACACCTATATAATAATATAACGTGAACTATTCATAGATTTTCAGTAATATTCACAGTGAATAACAAAACGTAATTATTATATTACTTGCGAAATTGATTATCTTCTCTTATTTAAAAGAATAGAGATATATAACTCATTCTTTTTCTCTTCTTCATTTTTTTGTGTAAATTATGTTCTCATTTTATACATTCAAAGAACTTCTACCTATAATATAATTGGTAATATATATTACCACTATATATACCACTAACAAATTTGCACAAAATTTAATTATATCACGTGAATATAAATAAAAAACTAATGATATTCCATAACCTTTCTTTTTCTATATATATAAAATATAGGAAATTAGTTTGTAATAAAAAAAATTTATTAAAAATATAAAAATTTATATTATATGCATGCGTGCGTGCATGAGTGTGTGTCGAACTTTTTCCTTGAATAATTGAAAAATGTCCGAAAATGTTGAGTTTTATCATAATTTCATTTAACAACATTTAAGAAAGCAATCTGCTATTTTCTGATCTAGTTTTCTTCAGAATATTTTGCTCTACAAATTGAATCTAAAATAAGCCATTAGAAAGATGCTATTACAAAATAGTATAGTAACATAATAATAAAATAAATACTGTCAACCTTCACGAAAAGACGTTTTACGTTTATGTTCTGAAAATAGCTGATTGCTTTCTGAAATAAATTCATAAATTTTACTTTTACTTTGACCATATAAACTTCCTGCCTTCCTTTAATATGATAAGACACGTTCGAGAATCATATTATAAGTTTTTTTTATAAAGATTAAAGGTAAAATTATTTCATATGCAATTTAGCAATTATTTGCAAATGAAATAATTTTTCCATTTACATCTCTTTGATAAAATGATTTACATCTTCAATGTTTTAGCATCACGTATAGTTTACATTATTTAGTACATTATTTAGTGTTTTTATTTCCTCCTACTTTTAACGCAGTGTTTCAAAATATTGTCTCTCCTGTCTTTGTTTATATGTTAATTAATGTCACTTAGATCTAGCTCAGTGATAATAAGCGCTACTTAATTTCTCTCGTAATTAGAAAAACTGCAATATATTTAATTCTTGAATAGCTATCTTCCTAATTATTGTAAATTAAATAGATAGCAAATTCTATAATTTCTTCTTAGCTCCTAATTGTTGTATGTCTCATAATTAATCGCAGATTTTTCACGCTCGATTGACTAAAACTCGTTATATGCAGCTTGTTCGTGAATGCTCTCGTGAATCTCATGATTAAGTTACATTCGCTAGGAAAACAGTTCGCGAAACTGTCTTCGAAGAACCAAAGAAACTCGAGCGACATTTGATTGCGACAGTGTATCGTTATTCGTTTTAACGACAAACTACGAACGTTCCATTTACACTGGAATTATTAACTTCTCAGATGACGTTTCCATTACCTACTACTAATAATCGCGCTTCGTTAATTCAATCGGCTACGACTTACGATTCTGTTTAGACGGAGACATATTGTCGCACAAGTTTGTCGGTGTTCCATTTCCGTGATCGCTCTTTCGATTAGTTTTCGCTTTGAGTAACGTCAACGAATTCCCTGGATGTGTATTAATTCGTTTGTTCAGTTGGTCGCTCTAATGACGCTGTGATAATATTGTTGTAAATCAAAACATTAAATAAATTACACATATTATTATAAACATACTATACATACTATACATACTATATTATATACATACTATATATATATACATATACATAATAACAATTGATATAATTAATATAATTAATATAATTAATAGAGCAAAGTCCCCTATTATGAGATAGGCGCCTAATATAAGATAGCGATGTTTCTGCTAAACTAATAAACGCTATCTATTAGTTCCACCATGAATTTCTTGGCTTAAAAATTATTTAATAGAAAATTCATTATTAGATCATGCCTATAGTCATTGTAAAAAAAGATTTTAGAATTTGGATGTCTTTAAGTTTTATTGAGATGAACCTTTAAATCTTGTTTATCATTTAATAAGTAAATATTTGGCAATAAATTCTTCATGTAGTGATATGTAGTGATAAGGTCATACTAATAGAAAAATATATGTTGCATTGTTTAATTACAGAAGTTAGATTTGATCATAAAATCATAAGGTGTGGAAATAATATGAGATATCCATATATGAGTAATATCACTAATTAAATTGACAAAAAATATTAATAATTTGATGCTCAATTAGACATTTTCTATTAGGAAGATGTTAATGTGTTGAAAAACTGTAAATAAATTTATTGCGAAAAATATTACCTCGGCCGGGAGTCGAACCCGGATCTCTTGCATTCCGTGTGAGTGTCCTAAACTTTTAGACTACTGAGACCTACTACAGTAGTTTAATTGCATTTAGAAGTCCAAAAAATCAATTCGGCGCGCATTTCGAATGACTACAAATATGGAACCTGTAAATGCATGTACATATATAGTAATTCATATTAAATTATTTAAGCATTAAGGAGATTCACGCGCTACTTCCTAGACCGGAAAGAAATCCAAAAGTTTTCAAATAAATTTTCATTTCGGAGGACAGAAATTTAGTTAGAAATTCTTAGCAGTCTCCTATTTAAACTACTTATTTCTTGATATAAAAATTAAATGTTGATTTTATCTGATGATATCTTTAAAATCGTCATTTTGTAATTAATATTTTGTTAATCGTTAATATAAATAAATATATTATGTGAAAAAATTACATAGAAGAAAAACATCTAAAGAAAGAATAGCTTAGTTTATATATTTAAATAAATTCATATTTACGCCATTATTGTAAAAGAATAAGTTTTGTTAAGTATTTGTATTTCTTCTCTTCGGTTATTAAAAATTAAACATTTACTTATTTTTTTACTATTTCCATTATTCCAATCATTTGCTTATAGCGTTGCATATTATACGGCATGACTCGGTAAAATAATTAATATGACTTATTTGAAATAAAAAATAAGGGCTTCAAGAACTTATTTAAAATATAAAATAAGAAATAGATCCCGAAAATACATTTATTTATTTAAAATATAGAATAAGTATTTAAAATATAAAAATAACTTCTCTTTCAAAAGCTATTTCTTATTTTAAAAAATAAATTTTGAAAACTTACTTAAAATATAAAATAAGAAATATGTATTTTAAATAAATGAATAAATATTATTCAAATAATAAATACAAAATATTTTAATGATTTTTGTTTATTTGAATAATATATGCATATACATTTAAAAAATGAATGTAACCCTCCATTTTTCATTACATATTTTTGTAGCTTACCTTGAGAGCTTTCTAAAACACTATAATTAAATTCATTTTTAAGTACCATTTAAGTTCCATTAAAAATTTCAAAGAGACTTTAACAACGCCACTCAAGATTAACTCAATGACACTATCTTAAGAAATATAGCCTGATCGAATTCAAGATCGATTTTAGCAAGATCCCAAGTTCAAATTGTGTCATTTTTTCACGTTAATCGGACTGTATTTCTTAAGATATATATTTTTATGCGCAGCGATAATACGATTGATACTCCTGTACCATATGATATTCCTATTGCTATTGTGGAAATACTCTAAAATCGTACTATCGTTGCATGTGAAAAAATGCGAAATACTCCGAGAATTTTTGAACATCTTCGACAATCCATGCGATGTCAATGCGAAGCATATATCAATACGGAAGGAAATCATTTCCAGGAATTTCTGTAATGAAAATATAGATATAAGTATAAAATAAAAAATAGACTATATACTAGTATAAAATAAAAAAATGTTTATAATTTGGAAAGAAAGTATTTCCGAACCCATGTTTATATGACTTTTTTCATCCTTATAATAAGTGGAATATGCTCTTAAAGTTTGG
>NW_017259498.1:54213-56735 GCF_001594045.1 Atta colombica | reverse complement strand
ATAGAAGCAAAGTCTGGATTAATTAATGTACTTCAAACGCGATCAGAGAGACCAGATCTTTTGCGCTTTTCTACCAGCTTTATTGATGAAATTTAAACCTACGACTGATAAAGTGGATATATCTGATTAGTATAAATTACGTTTAATTAGTCCATCGTATCAAATGTCAAGTAATTTATTTTGACCTGCGTGGCGAGTTAATTAAATCGCGCGTGACTTATTGAAATGTATCCTGCTAATGTCACAGTCGTGTTGGAAATAAACATGAAAATTCTAAAATGATTAAACGATACATTTTCATGACAGAAGAAATTTATTCCCCGTAAAACAAACGTAGTGTATTTATGTTGTCGATAATATGTATAAAGATGTTGCATAACTAAGTTATGATGCAAATATCAGCGGCATATAAAATGTCTTTTCCACGATCAACGAATTTATCACGAATTATCTTAAGATTATAATACATTGCATTTCTTATTATGTTTTCTAAAATTCCTCTCTGATAAGTAAAATTTGCATAATGATAGATTGGCATAACGGTAGAGAGTTAATACAATTTTTCAAAGCAAACGATCTTTAATAAAGAATTCCGAGAAATTCAATTAGGATATGATTAACGTCCCTAATAGGTTAATGTTCAGTCAGATTCTGATAAGGAATTCTAATAGGGGCCGTATCAGGAATATGATGCAATTGTCCGATTGTAATTTGACAAAGTCGCAAGATCAGGTCCTGATCCTTATCACAAACTTATTCAGGTTCCTAACGGAAGTTGCGTTACGAGCTTAAAACGATACTTATCAGGAATTCATATTAAGACCTGATTTTATACTAGGAATAACCTGCTAGAGGCCTTATTAAATATCTTTATAATACTCTTGAGGCTTCCACGGGCATTTTCTACAGAAATTATTGCGTTTCGCGGGTTATCCCTGTAATTCAATTTCTGTATATCTGTTAGGGATAATCTGTGATGGTGAATGCCTTTGTAGGCCTCCAGCAAATTATCCTTAATGTAACCTGACAAAACCGAAAAATCATTCTTATCTCAAACCTATTCAGGTCTCTAACAAAAGTTGTGATACGTGCCTGATATGGCACTTAGGATTCTATATTAAGACCTGATTTTACATTAGGGATAACCTGTTAAGGTCTTTATTATACCCATTTTAAACATCACAATATTTATAAAATATTTATGAGATTTACTAGAATATTTACAAAATATTTTGTAAATATTTTTGTAGTCAGATCATAAAAATTATGAAAAATATTATGAAATATTTATCATAAGTATTATAAAGATCCATTCTTATAATGTCTTAGAAGCATTCTAAGAATGGATCTCGACACAGAGATAACCCGTGATTTAATAAACATTATAATCTTAAGAAAAAAATTAATTAATAGTTTTATTGTTTAACTTATAATTAAAAAAATCATTTCTGTAACGGTAAATAGTAATTATATTTTTTTTATACGATAACGAATTTTTCTTTTATCGTTACTCGGCACACATTATTAGACACGATTCGATTGGAATTTTACATTTCTACGTAATATATCGGATAGATATCTCAGTTTGCCGCATTTTCTTTTATAATAAATCTAAATAATCCTATTTCAACGAAGAAAAACTTGCAACAGTTGCAAAATAACATTTTTGTTTTAATAAAATATATAACATTATATATAACACATATATAACATATTTAACATATTTAACACATATATAACACATAACATATATAACACATAATATATATAACACACATAACTCATATATAACATATTTAATACGTACAGTGGAACATTTTAATTCTTAATTTGACGCTCTTTTCTCTTTCCTTCGCAATCTTTTGCGTTATTTATAACATTTCCTAATGTTCGATAAAATTTGTCATCCTTCGCTTCTGATGATTTATGATGCGTTTGTATTCATTTACAATTGCATCTAAAATACAATATAGTAATATATGTTATTAAAAAAAAAAGGTTTGTAATACTATTATAAAATATAAGATAATTCCGATATATATACCGCGCGGGAATTTACGCCGCAGAAGTTAGAAAAAATAGAAGAAGTGGAGTAATTTTCCCGCAACTACTTTATTACATGCCTTTATGTTATATTATCGTAATATTGTATTTCTCAGAAGAAAACATCCAAGAATAGTAATTTGTGTACGAAATAAAATTTATTTTTTACACACTGGCCAAAAGTCGTATTTTTAATTGCTTTTTTATTATCTTTAGGTATTTTTTTATTATCTTTAAGTATTTGGGCCGTTAAAGCGTAAAACTCAAAACTATGTCATGGGACATAAATTTTTTAAAAATTGCCATTATGGCTTTTAATAGTAGTTTAGTCGGATTAATTGAATTTCACATAAAATTTCTCTAATAAAAGAAAACGAATACATTATCATTTATCTATTGTATATTTTTTGGCTTTAATATTACATTTTCTTCTTGAAACATAAAGACTTGTGTGTGTGTATATATATATATATATATGT
>NW_017259498.1:53513-54145 GCF_001594045.1 Atta colombica | reverse complement strand
TGTTTGCATCATAAAGTTATTCTCGATTGAAAATGTCAGTTTACGAGCCAAATTCTCGTCGTTATTTGCAGGAGGTTTTTAATTTTTAGGTTTTTAATTTTAAGGTTTAATTTTTTGCTTCAATATGAAGAAATCTGCGGCTGATGCTCTCAAATACTTATGGTGAGGCCACTATTAGTGAAAGAATGTGTCGTGAGTGGTTCAACGCTTCAAGAACGGTGATTTTGACGTTCGAAGACCGGCATAGCGGTGGAAGAGAGAAGGTTTTCGAAGATACAGAATTGGAGGCATTACTTGAGCAAGACTCGTGTCAAAATCAAGAAGAATTGGCACGATCATTGGGAGTGACTCAACAAGCCATTTCAAAACGCCTCAAAGCCATGGGAATGATTCAGAAGCAAGGAAATTGGGTGCCGTACGAATTGAAGCCGAGAGATGTTGAATGGCGTTTGTTTGCTTGTGAACAGCTACTTGAAAGGCAAAGACGGAAGGATTTCGGCATCGCATTGTGACTGGGGACGAAAAATGGGTTCATTATGATAATCCCAAGCGCAGAAAATCATGGGGAGTTCCCGGCCATGCTTCCACGTCGACGGCCAAACCGAATATTCACGGCTCCAAGGTCATGCTCT
>NW_017259498.1:47007-53034 GCF_001594045.1 Atta colombica | reverse complement strand
ATTATAATATATTTATTAATATATATTTATAATATATATGTATATTATAAATAAGAAAAATATCTAATTATTTCGCATTAATTATAAATTAGAAACAAAAGATCAGGCAAGAATCATAAGGAATCCCGTATAGCACGAAATATTGTAGCAACATTGCAGCAATTAAATACTAAAAATTATATTTAACTAAAAATACAAATACAGACGTTTCAACCTTCTATCCGGTCATTTTCATTGTTACGTATACAGTACACACATTAAAATACTACAATTACAATGACAAAAGTTCTAGAAAAGTTAAGTGCTTATAATATTAAAAACTTTCAATTCTAAAGCAACAACGTGTGCAATCCGAAGCCCTTGATATGATCGCAAGAAGTTATAGGATCTTTTCTTAAACTTGTCCATCATTCCAGAAATGAATCTCTTGTTATAACGTATAAATTAACAATTAACATAATTTGCTATCGTATAAGGCTATTAGGTCTCTTCTCAAAATCTTACATATCAGAGTGTCCATAATAACGTGCTGATGTATTGATATAATTTAAACTAGTGAGAATTTAAGCAAATTAAAATACTGCAAGATTTAGATTAATACCTGTGTTTCTACCAACAAAGATGATAATAATTACAGCGTAAAACAGTATATACAACAAGCAGTATTAAGACCAGAATTTAAAAGATATAAATTGTGTCATGTTCTTCCGTGCTTCTTGACAACTTATTTTAAACTGATAAAGATATAAGTAATGAAAAAACGAATAAATATGAAGATAGAAGAAGTACTATACTAGTACTAGAACTACTATATATATATATATAAGAACTATCAAGTACTAAAACTACTTTAAGAAAAAGTACTCAAATTAAGTTAACGATAAAGATACAAATAATGAAAAAATGGATAAATATGAAGCTAGAAGTACTATACTAGTATTAGAATTACTATAAGAACTACTATAAGAATTATTTTAAGAAGAAGTACTCAAATTAAATTAACGAATCCCAAACTTTCAGATGTGCTTTCTGCTCAAATGTTTTTTTATCATAAATTTATATGCGTGCGTACAAGCGTACGTGTGTGATAAATTGTATATAATGGAATGTTATATTGTAAGCAATAAGATTTTCGCAGTTGATAAAACGGAATTAATTATTTAAATATTGTATAAAATATTTGCAATATTTTTCTAAATATTGCAGCAATATTTTATTTTTCTATTTTTCAGGATTTCCATATTTTTTTCCACATAGAAAGATAATTTGTGACACTTATATAAATTCACATCGGAACATTTAAGCATTAAAATTCACTTGATCGAATGTTAGGATTATTTTTTTTTAATTGATTTATTCTCGTTGCTCTTATTTTGAATTATAATTGTTTAATATTCTTACTATTTGTTTGGTCAATGTCAATTAAATTATGTCTCCTCATTTTCTTTATTTATTTTATCAATCTTTTTTTTCTTATCGAAATAGGTATTATTTTCAGAATGAGAACAATCTTTACGTTTCAATATTTTTGACATTTTAGTACTATATTGCTTTCTGCTACTTAAAGCGTTACTGTTGTCAAATTCTAGATACTTGTAAGATACATTCTCTGGATACTTTCTCTGGATTACCTTTTTCTTCCTCTGAATTATTTTAATATTAACATTTTTGTAACCGACTATGAATGCATTAAGAAAGTTGTAAAGCAAATGTAATATATTAAAAATTACTTGTAAAAATTGCAATTATTCTAAATTGCATTTAAAAGTGATATAAAAACATTTCCAGATAGAATATTTATGATAAATATTTATTACTATACGGAGTTTACCATCTGGATCAAAAGTTATTTCGATAAAAAGTAATATTTCGTGATTTCATACAATTTCATCTGATTACAAATAATTTTCTTCATTACATTTGAAGTAATTAGGTAAAATAAATAATATTATCTAATATGTAATGAAATAATTTGTTCATTATATTGAAGTAATTTATTTTTTAATTAATTGACATAATTTCGCGTAATTATGAATTAAAAATGTGACTATTAATTAATTGAACGCATGAATAAGTAAGTAAAAAAATTATTAAATTACAAAAATTTAATTTACAAAGAAGAATAATTGTGGTTCCAACGGACGAAAAAGAGCAATAAGGAAAAAAGTTTCTAATAAACTTTTACGAAAAAGATACGTACATTTTACAAATATTCCTATGTAAATATTATCCAATTAAAAAAGCCACTGTTGATTAAGCAAGTAATTAAAATTGTTAATTACTTTTAATAAATCTGTCTTGTATGTTATTAATATTCGAAAAGTATATATAACTAATTTTTTTCTAAAATGACATCTCATCAATTACTCTTGCATTTAGTTTTTATAAATATATGTAGGGTAACTTTTATTATAAAGTCATTTTTATTTTAAATTTACTTTATAAAAAATTAAGTAGAAAATATTAATTTTTAATATCATATTGTATTTATAAATTAGCCTACTATTTATAAATATGCCATAAATAAAATATAGATTTTTTTCTTAAATAGATTTCTTCAAATATATGCTGCAAAAATAATAAAGGAGAAATAATCTTTCAGATGTTTTACTTTTAAAGTTCACATATAAAGTTCACTAATATCAAAAGTAAATGACATTTTTAGTTTACTTGAAATCTAAGGAAAACGAAAAAATAAATATGTAAAATTAAAAAGATTATGAAATTGTATTATAATAAATTAATGTACGTATTTATGATTCTTTGATTATTTGACTATTCAAATCTTATCGATTTCCGATTGATTTTGTCGTACACAAATTAGTGTAGTGATATAATTCCAATAAATTTTAAATTTGCTTTATTCGACATACATTTATTTACAGCATCAATTAATGCAGAGTATTACAATTATAATATTACGCAACACTTATATTACACTGACGTTACGCACACGATTATTATCTAAAGCTTGTAGGATGTAAGAACGCTGAATGCAAAGTGCAGGACGCAGAACGTAAGTCATAGAGATCGTAAAATTTTTGCATAATCTATGTAAACACAAAAATTTTATGATCTACGATTCGCAGCGAGCAATCTGTCATTTAATCTGACAGAAAGAATTATGAACAAAAAAATATATAAAATGAGAACAAGGAGACGTAAATTACAATTGTTAACAATTAGTGCAAGTTTAAATTATCTGCTGCGTAAAGTGACTACTAACTATCGATGCGTGATTCACGGACAGGTTTCCGTTTAATCGTGATCTATATTGGCCTGTTTTAAATATTTATATTTATAAAAATTACTATTCGGAACGAAAAATGGGAATCATTTTTATAACTTATTTTTTCAAGAACTTCTTTGCTATGATATTCTGCTTCGCGAATTTCCAGATATCCTATATTTATAAGAACAATTCGTCATACGCATATAGCGAACTATGTATCGAAAATTAAATCCTAATTATTTCAAATATTTTCGAAGATTTTTTAAAAAATAATTAATACTACGTACTTTTATTGTACTTAAAAACTAATTTAATCGTAAACAAAATTTATTTTTTTTTACCTTTGGTCTAGAATAGATTCTGATTGTGTGGGTAATTCCTCATATAAATTCAAGACGAAAACTTAATATAACTTAATGACCATATATTCGAAACGGCATAATGTCAAAGTTGAAAGAAAAACAAATTTTTTCCTTCAACTGTGATACCTTGTATTTTTAAAACTAAGCCAGTTCGGACATATGATTACATGAAATTTTTGTCTTATTTGTGTGAGGAATTACTCTTCCCCCCCCCCCTTAAAATCTTTTAGAGTACTTAATATCTATCCTGTATATTTCTGCAACGAGCTAAGTAATATTATAACTATAGTTATCACGCATGAGATTGTGCACTTGTAGTTACAGCAAACTCGATAGTGTCAAGAACCGCGATCTTTGTTGTTCTATTTCTATCGAAGTCCCATCGTATTGTTTCTGAGTTACGTTGACGAAGCGTCAGTATAACCCTTATTCTCGCTTTGAATCACATCTATCAGTATCCGAAGGAGCAACAATAGCTGTCGGGGAAGAAGACAGAATCTGTGGGTTCTCCTAAATAGACGAATGAGTGCAACTGAAGATGCCCGGTTATATTTCAGGCATTGAAGTCTCTCACCCCACGTTACGCGCATTTGAAAAATAAATACATATCTTCACATCTTTGTCATCTCACGATACGACGAGTTTTACGAGTCGTTGCGTCTTGAAAATTGATCTGCATAGAAAATCTTACTATATCAATATGTTATTCCCGAGATAACTATGAGAAATCCGATATTCCATTATACACTAATAGGACGATTTTGCTGAAATATTAAAATTTAGCTAGATATCCTTGTAGCAGGTTGTCATCAATAATCATTTTGGATTATTGACGTTATATCTTTAGTTAATCAATAATGTATTTAAATCATAATAATGTTAACGTTATCTCTTTGATTAATAAACTTATTTATTTTTTTATCGATATATCGATATTTTCCTATCTATTGTCGACGACATCGTACTTACTAATGTTGGATATATAGTCAATAGATATATTAGTAATGTTATTATATAGTTATTATATAGTTATATAGTTATCATGGATATATCCAGGGGAGATTTGGGGGTTCAAATCCTTCCCCCAAAATTTTTTATTATTTATTTCATTTTGAGAAATTTCATTTTAGTGCACATCATGATAGCACACATCCACTCACATCGATTGGCCTAATAATTTTTCACTGTTTCATTAATGAGAATATTTTATTTTGAATTTTTGTTAATTAACGATGTACTCTATCGAATTCCTGTCTTTCATTTTTAATTATTAAAAACACATACAATTTTACTTTTGATTTTTGTGTGAGTTTTTTGTTGTTACATAAAATATTTTGTTCCTCTCGTTATAAAACCATATAAGTAATTTTTAATAGTTCTATTAGTTCAAACTTTGATCAAATATGCAATATATAGGGAAAATTTTCATCTCGAAAAACAAAATATAATGTAATTGAAACATTTAGTACTATAATCGCTCAGTGAGCTTTTGTATTATTTGATATACTTATACTTTTGATCTATATACCTGTTCGATCTATATTTTTGGATCTAACGGAATATATCAATCAAAAGCTCACTGAATGCTGAATTGCTCAGAACGGTATAGTATTGAATCAAAGTATTTCATTCGATCAAATTCTAAAAAAATTTATTAATGTTAAAAATTATTATAAATATCACAGCAACAAAATTGATGCAGTGATGTTCTTTACAGTACAATAGTAAAATCCTTTTTTTTGTTCTCATACCAGTTAGCGCATAATACATTCCTGGATAACCTTCTTCTCTTCCCTGAAAAAAATTCCATGATACGCTCATATTAGTGATTAATTAATAACGTCATTCATTTATGTCAATAACACGAAAATAATGACATATCTATTTTCGACATTAGTTTACGTTATAGCTGTGACAAAATTATTTTTACGATATTTAGACGTCTATAGATTCGTCAGATTAATCAATCACAAAAATTACAACCCCGACAGAGAGGACAATATTTATTAAATTATATAATAAAATCTTCCATAAAATATATAATTTGCAAATATACGAATATATTTACAAAAACACTATAACAATATGGCAAATCATTTTACAAGGAAACATTACTTTTTGTTCCATTCGGATTTTAATTAAACTTGGCACCAATGTTTATCACCAAAGATGAAACATGTAAAACATTTCGTTGGAAATCTCATGGGTTAAGGAGATACAAAGCGCAAGTTTTTGCATGAAAAATAATGAAAATAACACAAACGCACAAAATGACTTTTTATTTGTTAACAAGATATTAATTGTTTTTTTTTAAATGACACATCCTATTTTTAATTCCAGAATCTAATAGCTAGTATCAAGAGCTCTTCAAAATACAATTAATAAAGTTATTTTTCATATTGTTTCATAAAATAAAATATTTTAATATTTTAT
>NW_017259498.1:43865-46763 GCF_001594045.1 Atta colombica | reverse complement strand
AAAAAGGCAAAAAATTTAAAATAGGAGTTATTTAATAAAAAGTTTTTTTATATAGTGAAATATGTAAAAATGTAAATATATTAAATAGTTATTAAATTTTATAGATAAATAAGTTAGTGAAAGAAATTAGGATTAAATATCCTATTATAATTTTTACTATTACATTTAATTATTAAAAATAATTGACTCTTCACTTTTATAATAAGCTTGAAGATTACAGTACCGTTGGCATTAACATTATGCAAGGTCTGACCGACAGTTAAAACCTCTTGAATGTTATTTAGGATCATGTCCTGGATAATTCGTTAAAATGAAGGTGGTTGGAGATTGTTTCTCTTATTTCCATTTTTACAAAAAATGAATTTTTTTCAGATCATTGAATAGATAATTTAAAATTACAACTTTTGTAAGAAATATTTTTTTCGGAAATACTTAATTTTCGAGATATTTATTTCATCGATTCGGGACTTTTTACTCACCCTGTATACATATATTGATGAGAAAACTGTAAATTATAAAATTAATTAGTCCAATTTTATTGCTAAAATAAATATTAGCAATTAGCAAAAGTATCTTATAAAACCATGATTATATAATAAAAATCCCAAATCTGGATCTTTAGCACTGAAATATTTTTGTGTAAATTTATATCCATATCCAATCTCTCTCAAATGCGCGCCGGATTTATTTTAAGTTTTAAAACAATTCTAGCAGAACTAGAGTAGTTATATCACAAATAAAATTGACAAGCATCAAGCAATTTAATTATATTGATGCTCATAGGCATCTTCGATTGATTGATTGAATTCAGGAATTACCACTGTTCCAGTCACCTCTAAGCTGTACCATATCTAGTGCTGCTTTATTTCTTTGACCATACGGGAATTGCTACTTCGATGTTCCACGAATACTAAATATTAATTCATATATAGTTATGACATATTTGGTCAATAAATATTATCAAAGAAGTACAAGAGATATAGAATAACTGTCCTAATTACTTCCGCTTTTTTCAATTGTAGTATTAATATAAAAGTATGAGATCGTTATACATTAAAAATATTATTAGTTAAACTACGACTATCATATAAATATAAGTACAATGTATAAAATATTCGATATGTTTTGTATTTATAAAGCAATTAAAGAAATTAGGAATCTCACTGAATATATAAACTCCATATTCTTCTATTTTAATTAGAAATAAAACAGAACTGCATTTAAAACTACAAACAAACTTGTTATTTTCACTTTCTTGTATATACTAAAGTAATTTTATGGTAATGTTTAAATGATATTTTAATAAAATAAGCGTAAAAAATTGATGGGTTACTTTTTTAATTAAATTTATTGAAATAGCAGTATTAGGGATCATTTAAGGTTTGCATTACTGCCTGCAGTAAATGAGTTCTGTTATGCGTAAATATATGTATACAATGCGTCAATTACTGCAAACTTTGACGTCTTTAACCTGGGAGTGATCGCGCGCCGGTCATTTTATTGTACCCTTCCGTTTTCTATTTCTGTATCTTTCAATTCATTGGCACTATTATATTTTTACTTTTACGTAAATGTTTGTTAATATTTTTTCGTATAATATGCGAAAATTGATGACGTAAACATGCTTATATCTACATAAAATTTAATATGTTGTCAGTTTAAAAAACCGTGACGCATTTACGTTAATGTTTGTGGTCTCCGCCAATCTCCGCTATTATTATATTTTCATAAATAAAAAATTAAATTATTATAATTTTCTTATTATTTCGTTACATATCAATAATTTTAACAAATAAAAAAAAGATAAAATTAAAATAAAGATATGTCATATAAATACAATTATTTCCTTTGTTTTTAATTTAATATAAAGCATTATCAGAACGGTTTTTTATTAATTATTACTTACAGTAATTATAATTATCTATATATGCTAGTTATAACACATCTATGTGCGAAAATATATTTCGGTCAAAATGATCAGGACGCACCTACTAACGTTAGTTTCGAGACGCGCCTACTCCCGGATTAATTAAAAAAGTGATAGGTGTTTTTAGTGTAGAGCAATATGATAAATATAATAGTATATGCACTAGATGCATACTAAAAGTTGTTATATAATGAAATTGATAAAGTTAAATATAAAAACATAACAATATTTTAAATGAAATGATTAAATGTCTAAAAATGATTTGTCATATTATTTCATATAGCATACATGTATTATTTTATTGTTAATATTATATTGGGTTGTCCGGAAAGTTCGTGCCGACTAATCTATATAATTTAATAAATGTATGCTAAAATTTAAATTTTCTACGTTTCAATTTTCCTTTAAAATTGGCACGAACTTTCCGGACAATCCAATATTATGCTATTGCATTTAGATATTTTATTCAAAGCAGTCTGTAATATGCACTGATCCAGTGTAATACGAGTGACCAAATCATTATTTATTTATGGGATGATTTTGATACAGATTGCAGTAAATGAGTAGTAGGGTACTAGGGAGGTAATAGATACATGTAGCAGTAATTGAGGTGGCAGTATTTGGACAAAACTGGCAGTAATATATTCAATGTTTTATTTTTTTCACTATATTTAAATAATTAGTTAGTTTTCGCGAGCTTGTTACTTTTATTTTGTATATATTAAAGTTTTTATTTAAATATAACATCAAAATAATATCTATATATTTTAAAAATCTTAAAATAAACATATCAATTACCACTATGTGTTTAAAGTAACACTAATTGAGACAGTTATCCTGGTTAAAATATATTTCTTTTATGAATAAATTTACAGATTTGTAATTTTTTACTAATTCTCACATTTACAGAATAGTTAAAAAGAGTTTATTTAAGTCAATTTATTTAATTAATTTTTTAATAATTATTAATT
>NW_017259498.1:40774-43268 GCF_001594045.1 Atta colombica | reverse complement strand
TATTTATAAATATTTATAAATATTTAGTCCATTTTTTAATAATACTTCAAATAAAGCTTTATATAAAAATCGTACTTAAATAAATATTTTTATTCTTAAATTTTTATTTCTTATATTTTTTTTTGTTTTACAATCGTATATGATTAATCTGAGATATTTTATTTTTATTGAGGTAGTAAGTATAGTTCTTACTTAATAAAATTCAACAGATTTTTTTTTATGTGTCTTTGTTATCGTATATTGTTAATATTTTAAAAAAATGAACGTGTGTGGGAAGGGGGGGGGATAGTAGATTAACTATGAAACTGACTCATTTAGTGACGACTCTTATAGTACATACTCGAAATTTTATTTCTTTAAGAGATTTACCTCAATAAATATTATAAGTTTAATTCCCTCATGTTCAATCTCGAACTAGACTCATTCGACGTATTTTTGCACGAAACGAACAAATTTTGCAAAAAGAAATATTGTTCTGCCCTGCGAAGCAAATGTTTGTGTTTAAAATATATTTTTATGAATATGTAGTTTTATTAATATGTAACCAAAGATGTAGCTTAAAATACATTAATCTTCTTTTAATAATCTTAGTTAAATTATCCCGATCCCAGGGCTAGTTGAATCAAATGAAATGCATTAGGAAAATGCATTTTTTTTCATTACTTATCAGTTTCTTCTTATTTTTAAAGTATTATTAATCAAATGTAGTAACTGTTGTAGAATTCATTTTTTCGACAAGTCTCTTAATTTCGTCTGTAAAAATTCGAAATTGAAAAATGAGTCTACTAGCCCCGATCTCCCCTATTTACCATACTTACTCGGAGACTAATCTATTCCAGGGACATACAATAATCCTTTAGCTTCCTCATAGAATTCATTTTGAATCATTTGAGTCATTCTATGAGCTATTCGGGCCTCTCATGCTATTAATAAAAGGGAAATCGATCTTCATCAACCGATTTTAATAAGCTTTGGATATGTTATAGAGCATGAAAAAATATCACATCCAGATTTTTTTTGTTTGTGCTTATTTCGAAGTTTAGAGAATGAAACGCACCCTCGTTTTTTTTTATACAAAGAATATCATTAAAACTATAAAAGAAAAAAGTTTTCAGAAAATTGAACAACTTTAAGAGTACTTTAGAAGTATAATAAAAAAAATTTTTTTAATTATTATACCTGCGCGCCAGATACATCCGTACATATAAGCATTGAATTTATAGGTATCGAAGGACTTCGGATTTCGCTCTAAAATTTTAGGGACATATTTATAAAAAAGTTGTAAATACTATCGATTTATAAAAAAAAAATCTTTTTTTACTCTCTAATATAAGACCTCCTTAAATAGTATTCAGTTATTAAATGATTTTTTATCTTGAAACACAAACTGCACTGAACTACCAGTAATATCATAAATTAATGCCTAGCAATTTAACAATTCGATTAATAAGCATCTTAAAACGATCTTGATAATATTAAATGATCAAAAGATTATTTTGGTGCACAATTTAAAGGATTATATACTACATATATAATATATAAATTCGCACTGAATTATAAGCATCAAAGATCCAGCTTCGATCGTTATGGACTTTATTTTCTGTTGGTTGTGTTTTCACATGTACTGTATTGTTTAAGAAAAATAATAATAGATTAACATTGCCGACAGCATCTAATTCGAAATAATCGTGCTAATTTAGTATTAATGAAACAAATACATCATTATTGTCACATTGTGCAATACTTGTTTTAAAAATTTATGTATTTCAGTAATACGAGTACATGTTATTGAATAAATAAGATTTTCGATTAGATTGGCAAATGCTGTTGATATAACATTCTGTTTCCGTGTATCAATATATTTTTGAATGTACTAGTTAATATAGAACTACTTCTATATTCTAAATTCGATAGCTAAAATCACTTAACACTAACAATGCAACATATATAATGTCAGCTAAAATTCTCAATCTTGCTGCAAATATTATTAGTTTCTGTTGCAAAAAGAAATTAGCTTAATATATTTAGCTAAACATCATTTTATTCTAACAGCAAATGTTTTTCGCTGTAGCACTTAAATTTTAATAGTTAATAAATTGAGCTTTGACAGCAATGACATTAGCTATCTCTGTTATAAGGACACATTTTAACTATCAAAGCTATATTTTAGCTGCGGTTAATCTTTTCTCTACGTATAATTTGCCTATCGGATAATTAATGACGTCAAAGATGCCTTTGTTATCTGTGTACAGGTAATAATTTTGTTAGATCATCAAAATATTATATTATTAGTATTGGTAGGACGTTCAACGTGAGTGTTAAAATATCAAAACATTTTTGCTGCAATGTTCATCATGCTACACAATTATTTTGATAATCGAAATTATTTTGATAAATTAAAAACTTATACCGGCCGAAGCTAGATCTTTAATGCTTTTTAAATAATTCAATTCATGTGAATTTTATATGTATAAAATTTATATATATATATATA
>NW_017259498.1:31543-40428 GCF_001594045.1 Atta colombica | reverse complement strand
ATAAGAATATATATATATATATATATGCATATATATCACATTTGTAATTATTCGACTGCGCGCCGAATTGATTTTCCGGACTTATAAATGCAATTAAACTATTGTAATAAATTAAATTGATAAGCAGTTTTTAACAATTTGATGCTCAATCAAGCATTTTATTAAAAAGATGTTAACCTAAGGAGAACAAGAAAATTAAAATAATGTCAATTTGATGTCATATTGACGAATTTATGTCATTTTTTGGTCATAATAAAAATCTCAATCTTAGATGATTTAAGAATGATTTTATATATAAAGGGAAAAATATATATAAAGTAAATTAACATGATTTTTCTCCTTGAGTAATTTGCTGAAAAATTGTAAATAAATTTAAATTATTTAAAAAGCATTAAAAATTTAGTTTCACCCGGTATAGACTTCTAGTTTATCGATTGTATTTCTCACATTTTACGGTCTGAAATAATATTCTTATTATTTTGATAATTAAAATTATTTTAAAATCCGTATCTATTGTAGTTAACTTTCTATATACTTCAACAAAATCATTCTTTTCATGTATGTATGCATATCGAAATATCGCGAATATAACATGAAATAAAGAAAAATTACGTCTAAAGCTTGTAATTTATGCGAGTTTTATTTGTTCTCAGAGTCGCAGCAATCTAATACTTTTTTTCAATTGAATCACATTCCACTCGTTCCAAATTGAAAAAAGTTCTTGCAAAAAGTTCATATGGAGTGAAGTTCCAACAGACGAATCTGACACAAATGGCACTCTAATATTCGTTTTGAATCAGACGCGACATCAAATGTATTTCTGTATGCGTGTCTGTGTGGGATACATAGTGTGTGGGATATGTGATATATACACACAAATTGTAAAGTTTAGTACATGTCGGCCAATCCAAATTTTTGTTCAGATATGTTTCTATTAATTCCCATCTCAATGCCGACGAAGAATGTGATGACGCAGCGTCTCATTCGCGCGGTAATAAATTTTATACGACACTAATCGTTAATCGTGGTCTGAGGTTTTATTGAGATTAATATGTCGGTTTAGGACAGTTACAAATTGTCCAGAAATTATTCGATTCTTCGTGGTTTTTCTTGCCTGATCATAGCGAACTGATAACTTTAATTCTAACATAACTCTAAATTGTTAAATTTCATTTTTACAAAAGATAAAGACAACTCAAAGGAAAAGTTCGGTAAAATGCTGAGTAAAATTCATCATCGCGTTATTAGGTGTATTCAGCGGATTCAACAGTTGAGTGAGCGCTCGCTGTTATGATGTCTTCTTCTAGATTATTTAATTAGACATATTTAGATCTAGAAAAATACACTAATAGTAGCAAAGCGCTTATTCAACTGTTCGTTGAACACGATGTGATTCTGGTCTAGAATTGCTTTTAAAAATGGTTGTAAATATATTTATGGTTATAATTTATGGTTGTACATTCTTATACAGCATCATTTCAGCAATATTGCAACAGCATTGACACGTTCCAGCAATATTATAGTAACACTGGAAGTTAATATTAATATTATAATTGCTGCAAACTTCTGTGATGTATTTACGCGTAAAATATAATATCTACATCTACATATACACAAATGTTAACTATGTAAACTATCTAATACATTGTGTGCAAAGCGCTAAAAACATCGCTTATGCAAATCGCAGAATTCTAGCAGTTTTTTTAGCGTTTTAAAAGCGCTTTCAAAATCCACTATGGAAAGCGCATTATAAGCGCATATAATCAATGCAAGATAATTGCAATTTTATCGCAAGTTTACAACACAGCAGCATCTGCCAAACGCTCAGGAAATATTGTAAAAGCGTTATGAAATTGCATTTACCCTGCACTTTGCAGGCGTCGCTGCACGGAATTCACTCTCTAGATCTATTCTGTAACTTTTTAATGATAATTTTTACTAGTTACTTAATGATTTTTTTACTAGCTAGGGATATCTTTGGGTTTGAAATTTTGTATGGTAAAAGTTGCGCAATGATAGTATAATGAACTGTCGTTAGAAGTTACCAAAAGGCTTACTGATTGTATTTCAAAACTCGATTCTGTCAAAGTATCTTTTAGTATCCTTGTTCAACATTTAATCAACAACAAGAAAAAATGATACTTGCGTTGACAGAATCGAATTTTGAACGCACCCAAGGCTATGTTCGGATTTTCATCCGAGTATCATTTAATCCTTGTTATTCATGTTAAATAAGGATAATATGATATTTAGAAAGTATATCTGGATTCGATAGAAATTTGAATATATATCCCAGCTATTGAAGACAGCTATTGATAAGATATTGACATAATAAGAAAGTGGCAATTATTTTAAGAAAGATTTTATTATTATACAAACATGTTTTAATGTTATATAAATATAAATATAAATATAACATGACATTAATTAAAATTATATAATTATATAACTATATATAATATAACTATATATATTATTTGATCTTTTAATATCTGTACAGTGTACTTAAAAATCTTAAAATTATAATTGACAATTACAATTGATAATAAAATGAAAATACGTTCACACAACGTTCTAACGTCAATAATTATAACATCAGATGTTATACTTCAGGATAAATCGGATCGTGTAAACGTAATCATTTAAAACATAATATGTATTATTATTATAATGCTTCCATGATTAGATAATGGTCACATTCAGGAGAATATCTATTTTACAATTATCGGAAGTTTTTTTTTATGAGATAAGACTATTTCACTAGATCTAAAAATATAATTCACTCAGCGCGAAAAAACTTCCCAATAAAAATAAATATATTTTTCGAGAAATCGCATTTAAAATTTTGTGCTTTCCATGTAGATACTAACAAATTTTTGAACTTATGGTTAAGCTACTATTCCAATTATATACAATATATCTTCTTCTTCTTCAAAAAATTGTCCAGAGACCAATCGTCTTTCGTAGTTTGCTGATCTGATCTTTCGTGTCTTAAAGGAGAGCGCTCTGCACAGTCGATGTGATCTTGATTCTTCATTTTCACGCATCAATGCGAAAATCACTGTTTTTCTGCCAAATTTTTAGTCCATTAGTAACTTTATTTTCAAAATTGACGCATATCTTTCATTAAAAATACAAATTGCCAGGAACTTTTATTTCAACGAATTATTTTGCCTATATGTGTAAATATTTTGATATGAAACACTGAATCACTGCATTTAAACTTTCGTTATTATTTTGAGTGTTTTACACCTAAATTTCTGGTTAGAAAATTATTTCTTGAAAGATCCTCGCGTATATTGATTTGATAACTACAAGAATTTTCCCATTTAAAAGCTGGTTATGTTTAAAAATCTTCCAAAGTGTCCTGCGCCTCGGCGAAGCGCCATGCGCAGCTTAATGATTTGCTAGACAACTTATACCTATACAGAGGTGCGATTCTGTAACTGTTTTACACGCCTACTGACAGTTGTCGATGTTGTTGCGCAACTTTTTCATCATATAAAATATCTGCGCAACGACACCGACAACTATCGATAGGCGTGTAAAACAGTTATAGAATATAGGCGCTCAGGGCGTCCAATTTAAATGTTCCATCTTAAATAATTTTTTTATTTTTAATCTTAGAACAAAATGTTTTAGACAAAAGTTGTATGGCTTTAAGGAGGACATAAGATGGTGTCATTAGTTTGACCTTAAATAGTTGCTTGAAGGTCATGTGAACTTTCAATTTCTTAAATAAACCCCCCTTACATTTTATTGCATTTTCTTGTAGATCATCTCGAGAGCTTTATAATTAAGTTCATTTTCATTAGGTACTTTTCGATATAAAGATTATGCGTTTCGCGGGTTTTCTCTGTATCCAGATCCATTCTTGGAATGCCAATGTTTCGAACCTTACAGTCCACTTCATTAGGACAAGGAGCAGAAGTTTAATACTGCTAATTATTTCTCCGGATCGTTCCTTTTATATTACGTTACTTGTTCGAGTGGTGGGAGGGAAAGAAAAGAATTAATTGTGGGGGGAGGGAGGTGGGGGAAATTAGTCGGTCTTCAATAACCTGGAGAATTTTCCATATTTTATTTATGTTGTAGCCATTATTTCTATTTAGATTATTAGGGTTTTGACTTAATGTCAAGAATCTATCCAACAAAGCCCTCAAGACTATTTCTGCGCTTGCCAAAGGCCCTAACTTCGCAATGGAATCTAGAAAGATTCTAAAGGAAGAAATTATCAGCCAAATAGAGTCAGCATGTATCGACTTCCATCAGAACAAATAATATCCGCAGACAGATAATCAATATTCTTTTTAAATCTTTTCCACCAAACATCACAGATAAGAGCGATTAGCCTTCCAAGACCTGAACAGGAACACAGACATCATCGTGCTTCTAGACAAAGGAAACACGACAGTAATCACATCAGACTATAAGAAAAAGATGAAGAACCTAGTCTCGGACAAAGCATACAAAAAGCTTGACAAAAATCCAACTAAAACAATAGCACAGAACATCTTAGATCCTAGAGGAGAAAAGCAACATTCTCAATAAAACCAAATCAATATTAAACCTATAAATCCTCTCCCATCAAGACTATGAATTACCAAAAGTACACAAACTAAAGACTGATTGGCCAGCGCCATATACTTCCCGACATACAACTTATCCCGTTTTCTAGCACAAACTGAAAAATCACTGGAAAATCCGAATCACACATAATCAACTTAATGGACTTCACTACAAAAGATTCAAAAAATCCGACTACGTCTCATAAAGACTCAGACCTGCTTGTAAGTTTCGACATAGAATTCCTTTTCACATAAGTCCCAATAAAAGACACATTAAACATAATAAAGTTCCCTCCGATCTCTTCCCGCTAATAGAACACTGTTTAATAACCACTTACTTCTCCTATAATACCAATTTTATGGACTTCAGGAGCGGTAATGAACTCTCCTATTTCTCTTGTAATCGCCATCTTTATAGAGCATTTTGAGAAAGAGGCCCTCAAGAAAACATTCAAAAAGCCAGAAAAGCCATAGACAACATATTCGTGATACGGAGACACGGCAAAGTCAAACTCCAAGTTCCTTATTTTTCTCAATAATCAACATCCAAATATCTACTTCATTACAGATATAAAGGAAAATGGAAACTCTTCTTCTTAAATGTTCTTGTCTCTAAGAAAGCTGACGGTAACTTAGGCATCACGTGTAGAAAACCAACATACACAGATAGATACCTACATGCCGAGTGGCACTACCACAAAAACAGTCTGAAATCAACTCACTTGTACATAGAGCTTTCACCATCTCTGACAAAGAACATCTACAGATAGAACTCAATCACCTAAAACTAACCTTACAAAAAAACGAACATGACAAAAAAAACATAACAAAAATAATCAATAAATATGCAAACAAAACAATGATCTTTGACACACAATTAGACGAAAAGATTCTATCCATTCTCCCATATGTCAAAAGAACAACAGATCGGATTAACAAGATATTAAACGAACATAATATTCGAACTATCTTCAAAAAACCACCCAAGATAGGACAAAAAATAGGACAAATATTAAGAAATTCTAAAGATCAAAGACCTCCATTCAGCTCCGTAGGAGTATACAAAATACCATGTTCTTGCGGACAAGTACACATTGGAGAAACCGAGAGAATGGTCAACCTATGAATGAAAGAACACCAATGTGATGTCACGCTAAAACACGCTACGCAGTCAGCATTATCAGAATATAACATCGAAACAAGATATCAAATATTGTTTGACAAATTGATCACAAAAGCTAACATTACAACATATTTTCCAAGAAAGTATAGAGAAGCCACAGAAATATAAAAACACTCTAACAATTTAAATAGAGATAACGGCTACAACATAAATAAAATATGAAAATCATTCTCTCGGTTATTGAAGATCGACCAATTTCCCCATCTCCCCCCACTCCCAATTCTTTTTTTCCCCCCTCACTACTCCAACAAAGCGTAATATAAAAGGAACGGCCTGGCAGGACAGCTCAGTATCAGGCTACTCCTCGCCCTGATGAAGTGGAAGGTTTACGATACGTTGGCATTCCAAGAATGGATCTGGAGAAAATCCGCAAAATGCAATCTTTATGTAGAAAATACTCATGGAATGTCTCAAGAATATTATAAAGTACTTTTCGAGTTATAAGGTTTACAACAGTAACCGGCCTTGTCCAAGGCATTAAATGTTGTTCAGAATCATGACTTGAATAACATTTATTAAGATCAATGTCATTGTTCCTTTTATTTTCATTTTTACGTAAAAATGAATTCTTGGTGCAAAATCTTGATCTTAATGAATTATTATTTATTCATTGAATGATTCATTGAATTATTCAGGACATAATCCTGAACATTTAAGAGATTTTAGTCATCGGACACTTTGGGTAAGGCCGATGGTATTCTAATTTCTAAGCCTTATAACTTGAAAAAAAGTAATAAAAATAAATATTACTTAATTATAGTGTTTTGAATAAAACTTAATTGTAGTGTTTTGGAAAGCTTTCGAGATGATCTATAAGAATATGCAATAAAAAGTAGAGGATTCCATTTAAGAAATTGAGATAGTCTTCATGTGACCTTCAAGCAACTATTCAAGGTCAAATTAATGACACCATCTTATGTTTCTCTCAAAATCATAGAACTTTTTTCTGAAACATTTTTGTCTAAGATCAAAAATAAAAAAATTATTTGGGATGGGACATTAAAATGGGACACCTTGTATATGTTAAGGTTTACTTATCACTTTAATTTTTACGATAATAAGTGACTTAAATTTTTGTTCTTATATCTCCAACCGAATGCCATAATTTATAATATTTTGTAAGTTCGCAGATAATTATATGCGATGTATATAAATAAAAAATATATATATATATGTGTATATGCCGATTTTTATATTGATGTTTTAATATATTCCTCATATGTATTTAGTTATTTTTTTTAGATTTTTATCTCCATTAGTTTTCTTGAATTTCTAAGAATTTTTTAATATTTTTAATTTATTTTATTTTGTAAATGTTTAGTTAAACATGACTTCTATTTAAATATTGAAAAACAAAAAATAACCACATCAAATTGTTTGTCTTGAAATTTTTTATTAAGAAAAATATGTGAAGAAAACTTTAAGTTTTTTGTTTCTTGTCTCGAAAAATCTGATTGAAATAAACAAAGTCGATTTTTGTCAAGATTGACATTTTTAATATTTATAAAAAAAAATTCTCCAATATTCTTGATAGAAATACAAAGAATTTAAGTCGTATTTGATTACGGTCAAAATTTTCATTCTATTTTTTTTTAATTTTTAAAAATGTTAAATTTATTATTCAACATTAGTAGATTTTTAATCTGTTGCTAAGTTATATAAATCATATTATTTCATAACAATATTAGAGAATATATTTTTAATTTCACAATTATTTAGGGAATAAGGATTTATAAGAATATTATTTAAATAAAATAACGTCTTTTAGAGTATCTTTTTTTTTTAGAGTATGTGAAGAAATTTATTAATAAAAAGATCATTTTTATATAAAGATTTTATTATGTAACTTATTTTATTATGTAACTTATTATTAAATAATAGATTTAATATTTTAAAAAATTTTTTTAAATGGAACAAAAATTTTGATTATAATAAAATATTAATACAGCTTATATAAATTCTTTATATTTCTACTAAGAAAATATTAAAGAATTTTTTAATAAAAATAAAAAATGTCGATATTTTGATGAAAATCAACTTTGTTTATTTTAATCAGATTTTTCGAGTAGAAACAAAAACTTGAAGTTTTTTTCATATTTTTTTCCTAATAGAAAATTTCAACACAAACAATTTAATATAGTTATTTTTTATTTTTCAATAATTTAAATAGAAGTTATGTTCAACTAAACGTTTATTATCACAAAATAAAATAAATTGAAAATAATAAAAAATTCATAACTAAGAAACTAATGAAGATAAAAATCTAAAAAAATAACTGAATACATATTTTAATGTGAGGAAGATATTAAAAAATTAGTAACAAAATAGGCAGGAATCACAAAGGTCGTCGATTTGGCATGGAATGTCCTATATATACATGTATGAATAATTTAAAAAATCATTTGCAAAATCCAAACAAAAATTTCAAGTCGTGCAATCAGTTTCAAGTATTACAATAGATATGAAAAAATTGATCTTTGTACAACTCGCAGGAATAATTCAGGTCACATATCTTTATAATTAAATCGCTTCAGTTTTGTTATTTTTTTTTTTTAATATACTTTTAAACTTTACAGAAATATTTTTGAATATATATTTTAAGAATGTAAATTTAAAAAAAATTGGAAAAAAATTTTTTGAGCGATTTCCTCCTTAAAATTAGGTATATCCACAATTATAAAACTTAATTAATTACTTTTTTTATATTATGTTATCCAATTTATAATAATTTATATATTTTTATATATTGTTTGTATTGTCTACGTAAAAAAGATTTATATAAACAAAAATTTATATGCAAAAATTCCATGTTATCTTGAAATATGTGGCACAATCCCGGATTATATTTCATCAAAGAAATTCAGAGAAATATGTCTCTTGTATTATAATCTCATAAAAACAAACTTTTCTTTCTTTTTTTTTTTAAGAAAATTGGTACTTTAATATGACGAAAAGATTAATCTTTGTGAGAGCTTTTTTTCTCAAATAAATGTATTTCTGTTTTTAAACGAGCACAATATATTCATAGAACTATATAATGACATGCATACATTAGGAATCATAAAGAAATATCTTCGGGGAATGTATTTCGGATTGGAATAAAAGTTTGAAACAGTATACAAAAGAAACGCCAA
>NW_017259498.1:31009-31443 GCF_001594045.1 Atta colombica | reverse complement strand
CATTTTTATATATATATATATATATATATATATATATATATATATATATATATACAGGGCGTCTGGAAAAAGTCGCCAAATATTTCATGAGCAGGTAGAGCGGACTAAAATCGGACTGAGTCGAAAAGTCCTCTACCATTTTCCTCAATTAACGAGATATTAATCCTTAAAAATAGCCGAACTACTGCCGTTCGAGTTATGGAGGCTTGCGGCTGTGTACGCGGCGCGGGGTGCTTGCCAGCCAATCCCCAACTCCCAAGGTCCGCGTGCCAAGCAGTAGGCATATACACTTCGCAGGCGAGCGCGCGTATTTGGCTATCTTTAAGGATTAATATCTCTAAAATTAACTATTGGGAAAATTTACAAAATGGTAGAGGACTTTTCGACTCAGTTTAGTCCACTCTACCTGCCCATGAAATATTTGGCGATTATTT